>NC_136273.1:99063752-99178752 GCF_964187855.1 Myxine glutinosa
CCATCTCGTCTTCAGTTGTCATACCCTTCCTCCCGTCCATGGTACACGAATCTTGTGGTGAGGCTGTTGCCAGAAACAACTTGCCTTCGTCTCCTGGAAAGCAAATCCAACGGAAGGAAATCTCATTTCCTTTCACAAAGCCCGAAACAAGTGTGTGTCCCACCCTCAGGAGAGCCAGGAAACAATATCTCTCCGTTCTCAAGACCGAACTCTCTTATCTGTCTCCCTCTTCCAAATCCTGGTGGCGTCCTGTCAAATCCGTTTCTGGTGTTTGTTCCCCCTCCATCCCCTCCCTTACCTCAAACGGCTACACAGCTGACTCCGCACGTGAAAAAGCTGAATGCCTCAACTCTGTGTTTGCCTCTAAATCTTGTGTCCCAAACCCATCCCTCTCTGTACCCACCATACCCAGTCGTACCCTGCTGCTCCTGGACTCCGTGTCCTTTCCTCCTGACAAGGTGGAAAAGTTTCTGTCAACCCTCGACTCTGATTCTGCCAACTGGACCCGACGGCATCAGCCCACGGGTCCTAAAATCCTGCTCTGCTGCTCTATCTCACCCTCTCTCTGTTCTCTTCACCCTCTCTTTTGCTCAAGGTCAACTGCCATCTGCTTGGAAATCAGCCAACATCACCGCTTTGCACAAAAAAGGTGCAAAAACAGATCCTAGCAACTACAGACCAATCAGCCTTCTCCCAATTATCAGCAAAGTCATGGAATCCATCATTGCTTCTGATATGAAATCTTTCCTCTTCTCCAATGGCTTGATCTCTGATCATCAATTGGTTTCAGACCAGGTCACTCTACTCTGGACATGCTGCTTCTGCTGTCTCAACAATGGATGGAGGTCCTCAATGCCAAACAGGAAATTAGAGCTGTCTCCCTCGACATATCACGTGCCTTCGACACGGTCTGGCACCCCCGCTCTGCTCACCAAACTCTCCTCCTTTGGTATCCATGGAAATCTCCATGCATGGCTGGCGGACTTCCTCTCTAGTCGTCGTCAACGTGTGGCCCTGAATGGGTTTCTCTCATCTCCTCTTCCTGTTCAGGCTGGAGTTCCCCAAGGCAGTGTTCTGGGCCCCGTGCTTTTTCTGGTCTTCATCAATGATCTCTCTGACTCTCTCGAAAATCCTCTCTATCTCTTTGCTGATGACTCCACTCTCTGCCGCTCCATTCCTCTTCCTCAGATCGGCAGTCTGCTGCCTATCGGCAGTCTGCTGCCTCCTCACTCTCTGAAGACCTGGACAAAATCACAGACTGGTCAAACAAGTGGAACATGTCTTTCAATCCTGACAAATCTCACACTCTTACTATGTCTCTCCGAAAAGATCGACTGGACAACCCTCCCATCTACTTTCTCAACAATCCTCTCCAAGAAGTTCTGTCGCTCAAGATTTTGGGTCTCACTATCTGCCATGATCTTTCTTGGGAAAACCACATTTCCAAGCTGGCCTCCAAAGCCAGTCGCCGACTGGGCATCCTCCGTCGTGCGAAGTCCTTCCTCGGCACATCTGAGCTCCTCACCACATACAAGGCTTTCATCCGCAGCTCAATGGAATACTGTTCTCCCCTATGGGCCGGTGCTCCTGCCTCACACCTAGCTCGGCTTCACGCTGTTGAAACCAAAGCTTTCAGAATTATTGGAATCTCCCGCGATGAAGCTATCTCTGAGGGCCTTTCACTCACTCACCGCAGGCAGGTAGGTGGTCTTTCTGTCTTCTACCGACTCCTCTCCGGCCTTGCACCCCCAGCTCTCTCTGTGCTCTGTCCCCCAAATATTCCTACAGGTCGCACAAGATCTGCCAGCAACCCTCTGATGGTTAAACTGCCGAAATCTCGGCTCTCCGCTCACCTTCACTCTTTCATTCCTCTTTTCTCCCGCCTCTGGAACAAACTCCCTCACTCCCTTCAATCCCACTCCTCCCTCCAGGTCTTTAAAACAGCTGTTCACCACCATCTCTTATCTTCCCCCATCCAAAACCTTGATCTTTTCTACCCCCGCTAATTCACCCCAGATCCACCTTGTTTGAAATTCCAACTTCTTTCCTGGAAGTCCTGGCAGTGTCCATATGTTTTATACCTCTCCCACTGCCCCCTTCCCACGCCCCCCCCCCCCCCCAAAGCCCTCGCCCTCTCTCAGATCTCTCGATGTCTCCATGTCTCTCGGTCCCTGCTCTCAAATATTGTGTTTGTGTCCTTCCCCCTCTCTCCCCATCTTGTCTACCGCTCCCTATGTTATATGTTTTATGTGTCGGTTTGTCTTTCTGTGTGTTCATGTGATTAATGTTCGCTCTTTCACGAGCCTCGATATTGTATACAAAAAAAAAAAAAAAAAAAAAAAAAAAAAAAAACATGTTAAATTCTTGTTCATTTTAAAAAACCGGTATTCTAGCTTTAGTCTTGCATTTACAAGAGCCTTAAGGGTGAGCAGTACATCATATGACGAGTCAGAAGCGTTTCCCATTTTTTTCTTCCTGGATTTGTAAATTGCAAACTTGGCCTGGCCAATTAAAAAATTCATTAAAACCACATTTCTAAGGGAAGACGGTCCTAAAACACCATAAATGAAAACATTGTGATTGAAGAGGGAACCAAGCTTCACAAAGCGTTCCTGAAGGAATGTAAAAAGAGGTTGCAATCGTTCACACTCAAGGTATATATGCGGTAGGGTTTCAATGGATGCACAGAAAGGGCATAGATTAGAGTTAGCAGTAGAAAACCGGTTCAGTAAAACATTATAAGGTAAAATCCAGTGTACAAGTTTCCATTGAATATCTCCAACATACTTTGGAGTAGGCAAGAGATAAAAACTTCGCCAATTGGGGCAATTGGTGGGTATTGGGGGTAAAACATCCCGCCATCGAAGCCTCGGGTGCTCAGAAAATGTTTTTGCGTATAAAATTTTAACGCACGCGTTGTACAAAGTTTTCTTTGGAAAGGCGGGAAGGGATAATGCAGTATCATCAGGGCTGTTCAGGCCAGGGGACAGATTAAGTGGCGGGCTGAAGACGAGGAGTTTGGGGAAGTCACCCGCTGTTTCCTCGGGGGAAGGGCCAAGTTCCTCACAGGTATTACGATACGTTGTGGATATCCCTTGAAGGAACCGAGAGATGATCCTGAAAGATTTTATTCTGGTTTTTTGTGCCACAGCGGCAGCACTCAGCCAGCAGCTCCCAGACTCTGTCATGAGGTCTTTCACTCGCAGCAGCTTGGCATCAACAAAACGTTGAACGAATCCCGTATTTTTCAAGCTGTTTTCCAGGAAGGGGTTGTAGCATAGGGGCTCATTCAACAACATTTCCATGTTGTATGTTGCCATTTCACGGGAAAAGGACAGGGCTTGCCAGGCGTTCATCACCCCTTGGTAAAAGGTGGGCAGCAAGGATGAATCGATTTGATGAGGGTTCATCAAGAAAAGTTCTCGGTCGTAACCCAGCTTGCATGTAAGCTGCAATATGCAGTTAGCCAGAGGCCTCCAGAGTAGGGCTTCATCTCCATATACAAGTTGGCGCACGAAATGAAGCCGGAAGACCATAATCCGGCTGCGGATATCAATAAGACCTTGGCCACCTTCAGTGAGTGGTAAGTATGCCACGGGGGGTTGGAGCCAGTGTTTCCCGCTCCAGAAAAAGTCGACAATGCTCTTTTGCAGTGTAATAAGAAGGCTCCCGGGCGGTTGTAGGCATATCATCTTATGCCATAGCATAGAGGCGACAAGATTGTTAATGACGAGAGTTCTTCTGCGGTACGAAAGTTGAGAAAGAAGTCCTTTCCAGCGGGCCAGTTTTGCCATTACCTTGTCCGGTAATCCCACCCAGTTCTGCTGCTCAAAGGTGTTGTCTCCTAGGAAAATACCGAGGTATTTAATGCCACTTTTCTGCCAGTTCACTCCTCCTGGTAGGACAATTGGCGGGCAATCTCCAGGTCCTATCCAAAGGGCTTCACTCTTCTTCCAGTTTACTTGGCCTGAACAAGCCTGACAATATGTCTTTAGTGCCTGAGCCACCGCAGTGACGTCAGCACTATTTTTTATATAAATACAGACATCATCTGCATAAGCAGAGACTTTTAGCGGTGTGGTAAGAATTGATCCAGTGAAGCCAGAAATGTGCGTACGTAATTGGAGCAGAAGAGGTTCGATGGCAAGAGAGTATAAAAGTCCAGATAGCGGGCAACCTTGCCGTACTCCCCGTTGTACAGCAATGGGGCTACACAATACTTGATTAATTTTAAGAACACTGGATATATTACAATACAAAAGTTTAACGTACGAGATAAAAATAGGTCCAAACCCAAAATTCTCTAAAACTCTAAAAAGGTACATGTGGTCAATACAGTCAAAGGCTTTTCCTTGGTCAATGAAAAACAGACCAACATTCATATTAAAATTGTTACAAAACCGAATGGTATCACGGATAAGAAAGATATTATTAAAAATAGTACGTCCAGGAATACAAAAGGATTGATGTTCTCCTATTAGTACATTCATAAAAGGTTTCATTCGATTAGACAAGGCTTTGGCTAAAATTTTATAATCAGTACATAAAACAGAAATAGGACGCCAGTTCTCTATAAGTTGAGTGTCCGCTTTCTTAGGAATTAAGGTGGTGACTGCTCTCCGGCAACTCCACGGCAGTTGTCCATCCTCTAAACATTCATTCAATACCCGCAGTAGGTGAGGTCCAATGGCGTCCCAAAAAAACTGGAAAAATTCGCTAGTCAGCCCATCCAGTCCAGGGGCTTTATCAGGTTCCAAGGCCTTCAAGGCAGCGGTGAGCTCAGGTAACCTAAGAGGATCCTCCAACTGCTGCTTCTGATCCTCCACCAATGTTGGAAGGTTAGAAACAAGTTCCGATATTGCATCCTGGTTAGTGTCATGCCGCATAAACCGTTGTTTAAAATGTTTCCGGGCACATTGCCCTGATTCTGCCATCTTCATAAAGGAGTTCCCCATCATGGAGCAAGCGTGTAATCATTGACGAAGAGGCCCCCCTTTTAAGGCTGAAGAAGAATTTGGTTGGAGCATCAAGGTCGTGTATGTACCTCATCTTCAGGCGCAATAAAGCATTTTGTGCTCGCCTTTCGGATATGGAATTCAGTAAGGCCGTTTTTCCATGGATTTGTTGCCTCATTCCCTGGTAGCTCACACTTGCGGTTCCCTGAAGCTGTTCCTGTAATTCCAGGATTTCATCTTCAAGTAAGGTTGTGGTTTTTCTTTCCTCTTGAACACCATACGCACAACATTGTTGGCAGAACAGTCTGATGTGCGTTTTGGCATTATCCCACCATTGTCTGAGGTTTGAGAAATTCCCTTGGGAGGCAACTAGAATATTCCAAATTTCCGGAAAAATGTCCTTAAAGGTACTATCATCAAGTAAGTTGTTATTAAATTTCCAAAAAGCACTCTTGTGTTTCGGGCAGGGGGCAGAAATTTTGAGAAATGTTGCGCTGTGGTCCGAGAATCCTGATGGGTAAATTTTGGATGACAGAACGAGGCGTTCAAGTGGAGGATTAATATAAAACTTGTCCAAGCGAGCAAGTACAATATTACCCTGAATGCATCGACACCATGTGTATTGCCTGATTGATGGGTGCTGTACCCGCCATATATCTGTCAAATTCATTTGTTTTAAAAATTTGGTGAGAGGGATTGTGGAGGCAGGATGGGGCTCTGCACTGTTCCTGTCTAGTTGGGGTTGGAGGGTGCAGTTAAAATCTCCACCAATACAAACATGATTGTCTTGGTTTTTTAGGGCGTTTTGACTGTCGAGGGACGTTAGGTGTGTCCCAAGGTCATTAAAAAAACTCGCCGAGCTACAGGCGTACTTGGGGCATAGATATTAAAAATAGTATAGAATTTTCCACAGTAGTGGAATTCTAGGGATGCTAGGGATCCCTTGTGTATTTCGTCGAATTTATGCGATGAAGGCGAAAAGGAGGGGCTAAGAATTATTGCGACACCGCCTTTGCGGGAGTCACCGTTACTAAAGAAGGACAGGCCGGGGAAGAGCCTACACCACTCTGCGACACAGCAGTCGTTGGCATGGGTCTCTTGTAAGAGGGCAATGTCAACTTTCTTCTGTAATAAAAAATCCCTTACTTGAACTTTACGGACAGAGCTACATCCTCCGTTAATATTCAAGCTACAAATGGAAAAACTCATTACAGCTACAAGGAGGAGTGACCACCACTCAATTTTTTGATAGCAGTTCATTCTTAGCTTTTTGCAACCACTTCTTTAAACGGTGACGTTGGGAGGAATTGAAATTAAAAACGTGGGGCCGTTTTACCATCAGTTTAGCGGAATGTATAAAATCAGGTAGCTCCGGAAAAAAGGTTTCTATTACAACATTCCTTTTTCGGAATGTGTCCTTAAGAAACCTTTTTATCTCGGAGGGAGGGATTGGAGGGATTTCTTCTTCCTTAAGGCTACCACATTCACTAACAGAGTCATCTATATCAGATGGCTCAGATGGTGTGTCACACTGGTTTTCATCATTTATCTCCTCACCGTCATCACATCCCTCCACGTTATCGGATGGGGCATAGTCCATAGAGGGGGGGGGGGGACGGGGAGGGAGAGAAATGAGCCATCTTCAGGGGAGGGGGGGGGGGTACTAATTTTTGCGGTTCAACCATATCAGTTTCTAGGTCAGTAGACAAGGGCGAGGATTCATCCACATCTATGTCCTCCAATACCGAGAAACAATTTTCTGTGACGAGGGACAAATCTAGGCCAGAGAGGAGGGGCTGTCGGTTTTCAGTTGTAGGTTTTTTAAAGAGATGACCGTTTTCATCTGTTGTTTGCAGATGTCTTTTTCCTTTTGGGCAGACTAATTGAAACTCGTCCTGGTTAGTGGGAAGAGATTGCAAGGGTTTGGGGGGAGGACGTGATCATCGGGAGGGGATTCCCATCGGCTACCACGGCGGGAGAGGTAGGATCAGTTATAGCAGGCAACAAGCTGTGATTGGACGATGTCGCCTGGGGGGTGAGGTCTATCGTTAACAGGAGATGACTGCAATTAGATCCTTCAGTAGAGGGAGGGGCCCCTGTTTCAAGGGGAGGGGAAGGGGGTACGGCGGGGGGGTTTGGGTCGGTGGTAGGAGGGCTTGGGTCGGTGGTAGACAGATTGGGATCAGTGGTGGTAAGGCTTGGGTCGATGGTGGGGAGGTTCGGGTCGGTGGTGGGAAGGTTCGGGTCGGTGGTGGGAGGGCTTGGGTCGGCGGCGGGAGGGCTTGGTTCGGTGGTGGGAAGGTTCGGGTCGGTGGTGGGAGGGCTTGGTTCGGCGGCGGGAGGGCTTGGTTCGGTGGTGGGAAGGCTTGGTTCGGTGGTGTGAAGGCTTGGGTCGGTGGTGGGAAGGCTTGGGTCGGTGGTGGAAGTGATTGAATCGGTGGTGGGAAGGTGGGGGGGTTGCTTATTCCCGGTTCGGAGGGGAGGTTGTACTTGTGGAGAATACTCTTTTCGGGGGCAGTCATGCTTAACATGCCCAAATTGTCCGCAGCCAAAACATTTTAGAACGTTGGTGGACACGTACACTGTATATTCGTTCTGTTGATGTTTTAATTTTATTATAAGGTTTAAATCCTTCTGGGAATTTTTTAAAATCATAAACACTTGCCGCCGGAATGAAACCACGTGCCTTAAATCGTTGTTTCGTGACCCGAAGGGAATCATGGAGATACGAGACACGATGGTACCGTATCGGGACAATTCTTTAATTAGTACATCGTCGGATACAAATGGGGGGCAATTGGATATCACGACTTTTATCGCTGGGCTATCTAGTGGGGAAATCATTACAAATAAATCTGGATCGATTGTCAAACCCTGTTCGACAATTTGTGGGACACAATCCACGTCGGACAAAAAAATAACGATCCGTTTGTTCATCCGCGAAGCGGCAACAACCTTGTCGATCCCGACAACATGACCGGTTGCGAGGACAACGTCCTTGACACTAACCTCACGTTCCGGAGGTACACAAAAGAACCCGTGCTTACGGGTCAGGCTCTGAAAAGCCGTAAATCGAGATAGTGCAGCTGCCATGCTGGAACAGCTGCACTTACAACCCCTCCCCAACTCGGGGAGGGTGAATATATAATATAATCTTCCCTACCCGAACTCCGGGAATGGGAAGTAATCAGACCTCTCTGATTCCCCTAACTTCGGAAAGGGGAGGCAACAAAACAAACTGAAGGAAAGATAAACGAAAGGAAAAAAAGGAAATAGAGGTTTAAGATGAAGGAGCAAACACCGATCGGGCGATGCCCAAAAACGATGAACCCTTACCAGCGATCACCCTGTGCTCTCCGGCTCTCTCTCCCGTCTCAATGTATATGGGAATCACCAGGAAAACTCCACGAACAGGCACAAGGACACAGAGGGGGGAAAACGGGGGGGGGGGGGGGGAATGGAGCAACAACACAGAGCACTCACAGGCCTCCACAAGCAGACGCCATGACAGTACAACCAGCATACAAACGGCCAGCAGGTGGCGACAGAGAGAGAGAGAGAGAGAGAGACTTTTGACTTTTGTATCCTTTTATTATAAAAGTATAAAACCATTCCACAAAGTAGTGTTAAACCAAGCAACGAGTTCAAAGAAACATTGTATAAGGATCATAAACACACCAAAAAAGAACAAAGGATATTCAAAAGAAATCAGCAAGTATAAAAATTTTACCAACCAAAGGTGAGGACACAAACAGAAACCACAAACAATTTTAAAGGAAATGCTCACGCAAGAGCTATGAACACATCAAGAGCAAATTAAGCGTTTGATTAAATTAAGTGAAAAATTGAGAAAGGGAAAGAGAGGGGGGGAGAGAGAGAAGGGGAGAGAGAGAGGGGGAGAGAGGGAGGGGGAGAGAGAGAGAGAGAGAGAGGGAGAGAGAGAGAGAGAGAGAGAGAGGGTGAGGGAGAGAGAGAGAGAGAGAGAGAGAGAGGGTGAGGGAGAGAGACAGAGAGAGAGACTTTGACCTTTGAAGCTCTTTTATTATAAAGATAAGAAAACCATACAAGTCATGCAAATAATAAAGTCACTACAATTCCAAACATGTGCAGCCGAACAACAACAATAAAAACACCAAACACTAAAATAAAAAATTTAACAAACCATTATCAAGTTTATAAAACCCACCCTTTACACACCATTTTTCCACAAAGGTTTGTAAATCATCTTTCATTTGGCAAAAAGAAAATTCCAAGCGTAACCTTGCCATGACTAGAGCCTTAAACACAATTACCACATCACATAAAATATCAGCATTTGCCAGGAGCTTTGCTTTTCTTGTTTTGTAGATTGCTAATTTTCCAATAGAAATGAATAAATTAACAAGAGCAGTCTCAGAGCGTTTTTTGTAACTAAGTGGTATTCCAAAGATAAAAACACGTGTAGAAAAAGAAAAGTTCATGCGATTAAAAAAGTTGATAAAAAACCAAAGAAGGGAGAGAGTCTTGCACAATCTACGTAAGCATGGAAAAGGTCTTCAGAAATCATACAAAAAGGGCATGCCACTGAGTTATCCTCGTTAAAACGATGTAATAAAACATTGGAGGGCAACACCATATGGGCGAGTCTCCAAGCAATATCACCAGTCCTTTTAACAATCGGTGAAACATACATTGCAGACCATTGCGGATGGGAGGGAGACCCAGAAGGCAGTTTCTCTTTCCATCGAGCCCCAAAAGAAAGAGGCTGTAACGAGGGAAACCGAACTGAGATACACAAACGATACAGTCTCTTTTTATCCTTGCTGGAAAGTGGCGATGAGGACAACAAGATAGATGTTGTGGTGCTATCAGCCGGCAGGCTAGAGCTAGCACAGATCTGTGGTGGTGTATGGTGGTCACCATTGTTGGCGGTTGAGCTCAGGCCCAAGTGCCTAAAAACACAGTATTTCCTGTCGGACCTTGGCTACGCTCCTCAAAGATCTGATGCCAGTTCTTACTTGAAGATGTCCTGCGGAGAACCAACTTACTGTTCCTGTTACAGTCACGAAGGTCCGGAGTCGTTTTCACGCCAGCACTCACAAAACGTTGCACAAAAGCACGTGAGTGAGGAATAGAGGCCTTGCATCACGTGAGCGTCGTCCATGGCAACCGGTTCCGGCCGCCATCTTGGGTGGCATAAACAACATGGCGGGAAAGCTGTCGTTTGACCAGACGGACCTGTCGGTTTACGCCCGTAGCTTGCCCGTTGAGGCGTTTTCGCGGTATTGCGAGAAACTGAGGCTGCGTCATCTGCCTGTGGACCCGGACGCGACAGCAGTTACACAATGGTCCAAGGATCACGATGTTTTTCCTAACCTTTCCTACCCGGACATATACAACTTTTTCATTGACAGCACTTAGTCCTTACACCTTCGGGCTTTGGGCATACAAGAGCCTGGAGGCTTATAAATATTTTGTAGCTGGTTTCGTGTCAGATGTGCTTTGTGTTCGGACTGATAACAACATCCGAGTCCTTTTTTTTTTTTTTTTTCTTCTTTTTTTTTGTATACTGAATCGAGGCTCGTGAAAGAGCTAACATTTATTGACAGCAAAGGTGAGTCAAAGGTAGAGATATCTTGTTGAGAATTGAGTACTTTAGATAGACTACTTGCTGTTGTAATTTTTGTTTTTGTTTTTCAAATTATATGAAAATATATTCAGACTAAAAATCAGTAAAGAATGGCTCCGTTTTATTTGTGTTGTGTTGTGTTGTTGTGTTGTGTGTTGTTTATCTTTGCCTTGCAAACAGAGAACAAGAACTGAATAGTGTCAATTATAGAACCAATAACATTTATTAATTTTCATGTTAAACAAGTCTTGGTTAAGAAAAAGTTTCAAAATGAAATGCGACATTTTCAGACCACCTTGATATTACATAAAATGTTTGACAGAACATAATGAAATAGGTACCTGGTCAGTTTAATGCTGAAAGAAGTTTGATATGTTGAACATTAATAATAATAATAATTGTTGTTTTGTAAACAGTGTTATGTTTGGATGCGCCAGAGAGAATATCATGCATATATTATTTCATCAATCAAAGGGTACAACAGATGGACACATATTGCATGAAGCAGCACACACACACACACACACACACACACACACACACACACACACACACACACACACACACACACACACACACACAACAGCCATTTTGTCAACAATGTTTACATCATCTTCTGCATCACCACAAGCTAAAGAGATCGGTGTTGGTCCTTCCATCATGGTGTACTTTTGTTTCCACTGTCCGATCACGCGCTCAACATGAATACGAACATGAGCAATTTCTCGTGTTTCATCAACTTCTAGTCATGATAGCTGTTTTCTCCTCTTAGTGAATGCTGGAATTTTCAATTCTGCACAATAAATGCCAACAGAATCTTCAATAGTGAATCCTCGGTCTGCGAGAATAACGTCCCCAGGTAGAAAATTATTCAGGATTCCACAGTTTTGTCTGAGACACGTCCACCCCATCCTTTGGAAATGTAAAAAATACTACCTTGGGGGGTAATTGTGTTGTGCTGTTTGTAGCTGCTCCAAGTCTGCGCTCGAGCTTTATAATCGGACGGTTTTTCAATAAACACCTCTGCACAGTCCAAAATGCACACACAATTCCTGAAACATCTCTGGAACTCTAATGGCAGGGTACACCTCAGTTCAGCATGAGTAGGCCATCTTATCAAGGGTCTCAGTCTTATGTACAAAACATGAATCCACTTCCTGAAAATTCTAGATATAGTAGAAGGACGAAAGCCAAATCTGTATGCAAGATCTTCACCCTTTAAATTCAGTCGCAGTCTCATGAATACAATCATCAGCTGCTGGAAATTTGTCAAAATCCGAGATTGAAAATCTTCCACACATGGATACAGTATCTGCAAGAGGCACATTAAAGTCGCAAAATGAGGCAAACCGGTGCGGAACAAAACCTTCTTCTCATCAACCTGAAAGCTTTTCTCACCTACAGACAATTTGTTAATGCTTTTCACATCCTCTTCATTTTCCTTTCTCAATGAATTGAAGTCAAAGGAAGATCTTGTCCCCAACTCGCTGATGTCCTTCATGGTCAATTCTGTCTGGCATGCCACAGGTGTGCAAGTTTCATCATAAACATCTTCGACATCATCCTCCAGGTGAGTGAGCACCATGAGGGCACCGGCTGCTACTCGCCTCTTTATGGACTCCTCTCGCTTCCCACGTCGCTCTTGCACGTTATTGTATCTATAATTAATATAAGATGAAATTCATGTACTATAGATACTATAGAGTGTGGTTAAGAAATTAATCTATGAAATTAAAATAAAGGCTCTACCTAAAAACTGCTGAGGAAAAGTAGGCATTTGCGATTTGATATAATAAATTAATTAATAAGTGTATTTCAAAGGTCTATTTGTTTGGCATCCAAATTAGTCACCTTGTGTAAATCTGAACAATTTTAAACTCAATGCTAAATTTCTACAAAGTTGCTTCCAGGAATATTTAAATAGACTATGCAGGTACAGAATAATCTCTTGTATTTTCCATTATTGCAAATTAAAACAGACTATGCGGACTTCAAATTAGATTATAATGTATTTTACGTTTAGAGTCAAAACAATTTCATTTAGGCCTAGATCTACAAAATTACACAATATTTACAAAAGTCAAGGCTACTTCTCACGTGTCCATGCTTTTGGCTACTTCTCACCTGTCCATGCTTTTGGCTACTTCTCACCTGTCCATGCTTTTGGCTACTTCTCACCTGTCCATGCTTTTGGCTACTTCTCACCTGTCCATGCTTTTGGCTACTTCTCACCTGTCCATGCTTTTGGCTACTTCTCACCTGTCCATGCTTTTGGCTCTTTTCTCCTGTGCGAATGGAGTAGAATTGCTGAATATCGTTGGAACATAATCTGGGTGGGTTGGATCAAAACTTATTGTGCCTGCAAATCAATCAAAATGCGAGTGTACCGGTAGTTACTTCCCTCTACCCTTTGTTTGCGTTGACATCGCGCAAATCCCAGCGTGGGTGGGGCACCTTTGTAGGTGGGATGTGTTTTAAATTGGTGCAATTTTACGTCGGAATGTACGCATGTTAATTAAAAAATACCTCATCATACTGAAGATATCACATACTTGTGAAATTAAAGCAGAATAAATGCAACACGGTTGTATTACCGGTGACGAAGTGATGGCTGCAGCTGTAGCTGTGGGGGGGTCGGCTCCCAATCTTTCCTACTCAGCGCCGCTTTCCACAGTCGTTTGAGCGTTGTGTTCCGAGAAACGGGAGAATGACAAGCCCGATCCCTTATGAAATCGGGCTGTACATCCGACAGCACAACAACTCTTTACCATCGTGTAGGGGGCAATTTATATGTGAGACATATAAAGTAGATGAACATGTCCTGAGGGCCCTCACAGAAAGGGTTTCATGGGCAGAAGGTTCAAGAAAGGAGGAATAAAGTTTTCAGAAGAGGGGAAGGGGGTTTTGGAAGGCCGAATTCCATTTTGCCCTTTACACCAGAGATGCCTCTTCATTTCACCCCTCACACCAGAGATGCCTCTTCATTTCACCCCTTACACCAGAGATGCCTCTTCATTTCACCCCTTACACCAGAGATGCCTCTTAATTTTACCCCTTACACCAAGATGCCTCTTCATTTTGTCCCTTACACCAAGATGCCTCTTCATTTTGTCCCTTACACCAGAGATGCCTCTTCATTTCGCCCCTTACACCAGAGATGCCTCTTCATTTCACCCCTTACACCAGAGATTCCTCTTCATTTTGTCCCTTACACCAGAGATGCCTCTTCATTTCACCCCTTACACCAGAGATGCCTCTTCGTTTCACCCCTTACACCAGAGATGCCTCTTCATTTTGTCCCTTACACCAGAGATGCCTCTTCATTTCACCCCTTACACCAGAGATGCCTCTTCATTTTGCCCCATACACCAGAGATGCCTCTTCATTTCGCCCCTTACACCAGAGATGCCTCTTCATTCCAGCCCCCCTTACACCAGAGATGCCTCTTCATTTTGCCCCTTACACCAGGGATGCCTCTTCATTTCGCCCCTTACACCAGAGATGCCTCTTCATTTCGCCCCTTACACCAGAGAGGGAGATCTCGCGAGATCACGGCGAGGTCACGTCTTTTCGAAGCGGTTCCATGCGCTCACGCTTTCGAAGCTAAGTGATATTTCTCAATTGTGTTTTTGTCGAGACTGTATCTATCTTTTGATGTCTGTACCTATAGCGTATGTTTTTGGAAAATTTTCGGTGCTAATTTTTCGTACATGTATCCACAATCGTCGGTTAATGCGTATCGAGTATTCTGCGGCCTAGTACTCATAGGCTTCGGCTACCGTACCGTCTCCGACCTTGTGGTTTTGTTTTTCTCTCAGCAATTCGTCGAATGCGCTGAAATTATTTTCGTTCTCTGTTTCGTCCCAGTCGTTCACCCCATACCTCCTTGTTTAATATCTCTACTCACAAAAAAAAAAAAACCCCAAAAAATATTTCCTTCCCAGGTCTCATTCGTTTATTTGTTGTTCTTTTTGTTCGTTCGTTCTTCGTTCGCGATCACGTGGTTAGAAATGTATAATCTCTCCCCTGAACAACTATTTTCTCTCATATATTATAACACCCTTTTCTTCTTTTCCTACAAAAGGATGCTTTCCTCTTGCTCACCAAATCTATTCATTCCAAAAAATATATATAATACCATCTCTTAGAGTTCCTCCTTTCTACATTCCCTAAACTATCCAGAACTCCACCCCTCCTCCAGTGCCCTCAAACGTATTTTTGACTCGAAGGTCTCAAACTCATTTTGCAAAAAATGTTCGTTTCCCATGAATCGTACACTTTTCAAAATCCAATCTCACCCCTCCCCTCCAAATCCTCCCCCATCACCCATCCCTTTCAAATCTCCCCCCTTGCCCCTTCCCTCCCCTCCCTCCTAAACTCCCCCCACACCCCTCCCCTCCAAGACTCTCCCTCGCTCCTCCCCTCCTAGACTCCCCTCTCACCCCTCCTCCTCAAAGCATCCTCCCTGCTTCTTCCCCCTTCCAACTTTCACCTTCATCTCCCCCAACCTTCTGCCTCGCTCTTCCCCCTCCTCAAATAACACCTCACTGTGCCTCACCCAATCTCCATCAAACCTTTTGTCCGCCCCATTCTTCCCTTTCTCCAAGCTATTCTGAAATCTCTGAAATCTCTGACACACCTTCAACAGCTCTCCCTACCTCTTCCTCCTCTTCCACATCTTACCCTACCCCTCCCCCCCCCCCCTGTTCTGGACCCGATGCTCCCCCTTCCTCTTCATTAACGGTATGGACCTCAAACATCCGGGGCCTTCGCTCAAACTTGACTGACCTCTCCATACAGGTTGCTTCTGACAAACCAGATGTGATCTGCTTAACAGAAACTTTCCTCCTTCATGATGTCTCTGATGCCTTGGTATCTCTCCCAGGTTACTCCCTCCTCCGGTATGATAGACCTGAGCCTCGTCCTGGAGGTGGGGTTGCTATCTTTATAAAAAAACTCTCTACCTCACTCGCCCTCCACTGCCCTCTCTCCACCTCACCCCCAGGAATACCTTTGGCTACGGCTTCCCCTTCGCTCCCACCTTTTGTTCATATGTGTGTTGTACCGTCCACCAAACAGCGATGACTCCATTTACATCTCACTGTCTGATAATATGGACCAACTTCTATCTACCCATCCCAACTCTCTTCCTCATATGTGGTGATTTCAATTGTCACCATGCCAGTTGGCTGGGTGTGGGTACCGCTCTCACCAGCCATGGCTCTTCAGCAAAGGACTTCTGCGACTCACTGGGACTGACACAATCTGTCAATTTACCGACCCGGATCTCAGTCAACGGAGCATCTTCTCTTCTGGATTTGGTTATGACAAACTTCCCTGAAAATGTCTGCTGCTCTTCTTCTGCTCCAATCGGCTCATCTGATCATGTGCTTGTCAAAGTGGACATCTCTCTGACCATTCTCAGAGAGCCTCCTCAGCATCGACGAGTCTGGCATTTCACTCAGGCCAACTGGCACGGTCTTCAAGCAGCCATCAATCATCTGGACTGGTCTCCCATCTCTACCGCCTCTGACATCAACTCATCCTGGGAATTCTTTCAAAGTAAATTGCTCTCTCTCATGCACAGATTTATCCCATCTCGTCTTCAGTTGTCATCCCCTTCCTCCCGTCCATGGTACATGGAATCTTGTGGTGAGGCTGTTGCCCTGAAACAACTTGCTTTCGTCTCCTGGAAAGCAAATCCAACGGAAGGAAATCTCATTTCCTTTCACAAAGCCCGAAACAAGTGTGTGTCCACCCTCAGGAGAGCCAGGAAACAATATCTCACCGTTCTCAAGACCGAACTCTCTTATCTGTCTCCCTCTTCCAAATCCTGGTGGCGTCTGGTCAAATCTGTTTCTGGTGTTTGTTCCCCCTCCATCCCCTCCCTCACCTCAAACGGCTTAACGGCTGACTCCGCACGTGAAAAAGCTGAATGCCTCAACTCTGTGTTTGCCTCTAAATCTTGTGTCCCAAACCCATCCCTCTCTGTACCCACCGTACCCAGTCGTACCCAGCTGCTCCTGGACTCTGTGTCCTTTCCTCCTGACAAGGTGGAAAAGTTTCTGTCAACCCTCGCCTCTGATTCTGCAACTGGTCCTGATGGCATCAGCCCACGGGTCCTAAAATCATGTTCTTCTGCTCTTTCACTCCCTCTTTCTGTTCTCTTCACCATCTCTTTTGCTCAAGGTCATCTGCCATCTGCTTGGATCGCTTGGTCGCAGCCAACATCACCGCTTTGCACAAAAAAGGTGCAAAAACAGATCCCAGCAACTACAGACCAATCAGCCAGAGATGCCTCTTCATTTCGCCCCTTACACCAGAGATGCCTCTTCATTTCGCCCCTTACACCAGAGATGCCTCTTCATTTTGCCCCTCACACCAGAGATCCCTCTTTATTTTGCCCCTTACACCAGAGATGCCTCTTCATTCCAGCCCCCCTTACACCAGAGATGCCTCTTCATTTCGCCCCTTACACCAGAGATTCCTCTTCATTCCAGACCCCCTTACACCAGAGATGCCTCTTCATTTCACCCCTTACACCAGAGATGCCTCTTCATTTCACCGCTTACACCAGAGATGCCTCTTCATTTCTCCCCTTACAACAGAGATGCCTCTTCATTTCACCCCTTGCACCAGAGATGCCTCTTCATTCCAGCCCTTACACCAGATATGCCTCTTCATTTCACCCCTTACACCAGAGATGCCTCTTCATTTCGTCCCTTACACCAGAGATGCCTCTTCATTTCACCCCTTACACCAGAGATGCCTCTTCATTTCACCCCTTACACCAGAGATGCCTCTTCATTTCACCCCTTACACCAGAGATGCCTCTTCATTTTGTCCCTTACACCAGAGATGCCTCTTCATTTCACCCCTTACACCAGAGATGCCTCTTCATTTTGTCCCTTACACCAGATATGCCTCTTCATTTCACCCCTTACACCAGAGATGCCTCTTCATTTCGTCCCTTACACCAGAGATGCCTCTTCATTTCACCCCTTACACCAGAGATGCCTCTTCATTTTGTCCCTTACACCAGAGATGCCTCTTCATTTCACCCCTTACACCAGAGATGCCTCTTCATTTCACCCCTTACACCAGAGATGCCTCTTCATTTTGTCCCTTACACCAGAAATGCCTCTTCATTTCACCCCTTACACCAGAGATGCCTCTTCATTTTGTCCCTTACACCAGAGATGCCTCTTCATTTCACCCCTTACACCAGAGATGCCTCTTCATTTCGCCCCTTACAGCAGAGATGCCTCTTCATTTCACCCCTTACAGCAGAGATGCCTCTTCATTTTGTCCCTCACACCAGAGATGCCTCTTCATTTTGTCCCTTACACCAGAGATGCCTCTTCATTTCACCCCTTACAGCAGAGATGCCTCTTCATTTCACCCCTTACACCAGAGATGCCTCTTCATTTCGCCACTTACACCAGAGATGCCTCTTCATTTCACCCCTTACAGCAGAGATGCCTCTTCATTTCACCCCTTACACCAGAGATGCCTCTTCATTTCACCCCTTACACCAGAGATGCCTCTTCATTTCGCCCCTTACACCAGAGATGCCTCTTCATTTCACCCCTTACACCAGAGATGCCTCTTTATTTCGCCCCTTACACCAGAGATGCCTCTTCATTTCGCCCCTTACAGCAGAGATGCCTCTTCATTTCACCCCTTACACCAGAGATGCCTCTTCATTTCGCCCCTTACACCAGAGATGCCTCTTCATTTCACCCCTTACACCAGAGATGCCTCTTTATTTCGCCCCTTACACCAGAGATGCCTCTTCATTTCGCCCCTTACAGCAGAGATGCCTCTTCATTTCACCCCTTACACCAGAGATGCCTGTTCATTTCACCCCTTACACCAGAGATGCCTCTTCATTTCGCCCCTTACACCAGAGATGCCTCTTCATTTCGCCCCTTACAGCAGAGATGCCTCTTCATTTCGCCCCTTACACCAGAGATGCCTCTTCATTTCGCCCCTTACACCAGAGATGCCTCTTCATTTCGCCCCCCTACCCCCACTCCCCTTACCCCAGGGATGCCGCTTCATTCCCTCCCTTACTCCTATCTCCGTGAAACCCCCTTCCCCTCTTCTGAAAACTTCATTCCTCCTTTCTTGAACCTTCTGCCCATGAAACCCTTTCTGTGAGGGCCCTTAGGACATTAGTAAATATGATAAAATTGTCACCAATGCCAACAACACCGTTGAATTTTTATATCAGTTTGTATCAGACTATAAAAACCCACCAAGGCCCAGCACAAAAACAATCAGTGCAGTGATGTGATGGCACCCCACCCACCTATCAGGTTCACTAACCCACAATTCCATACGAAGCTTTGTGCTGCATAGAAAAGGTACGGATGTAAATATGAAACCACCATGGCGTGGACGTGGAGCATATTGCACGCTCCGTGTGAAGCACACTGCGACATAAAGGCCGGGGACCATTCCGGTTGTCATGGTAACAGTGTGGAGGTGGGGTCGGTGTTACCGTCGTAGTGCTTTCCTATTGGCTGTCTGCGTGGTGCATATTCCCAATTCTCAGGAGGGTCGGTCAATGAGCATGGGGACGATGCACAGGAGCTGAAAGAATCAAGACAAGAGGCAGCAAAACCGTGAGGCTTTTCTTCATTTTATGCCTAATATTGCACTTTATTGCAATGTTATGACATTTCCATGATGGTGGTTTTAACAATGCATTCGTTATTCCTGCAATCGGATCGATCAAAAAAAAATAAAATACACGATCGGAGATGTGTACATAAAATATATTGAAATAAACCAGAAACGGAAACATTTTGATTACATTGATATCCTTTGATGAGTTATCTGTATATGAGCTTTTACTGCTCCACCTTTCATTTCATCAAGTGTATATTAGCCATTGATAACATGTATATATGAATGTATATATGTATGTATATATGAATGTATATATGTATGTACCTAAAATATATGTATGAAAACATATATGTACTAAAACCTAAAACCTAAAATATATGTACTAAAATATATGTAAATATATGTATATATGTATAAAATATATCGATGTATATATGTATGTACCTAAAATAGAAATATATGTAAAATATAATATATGTATGAAATATAAATATATGTATATATGTATGACTTCAAATACCTAAAATTTGAATCAGGTGCACCAGCTCAGGTGCAAATGATTAGAACATCGTTAGAGAGGATCTTGGAGGAACCTGTCTTATTTAAACCTCAGACATTTAGTTTGGTTTGCTCTTTGTTGTTGACGTGTGTGGCGTCACCATGCCGAGATCAAAAGAGCTCTGAGGCCTTCAGAAAGAAGGTTATAGATGCCTACGAGTCTGGGAACGGATTTAAAAAGATCTCCAAACAATTTGAAATCAATCATTCTACAGTCCTGAAGATCATCTACAAGTGGAGAAGATTCCAAACAACTGCCA
The DNA here is from genome assembly GCF_964187855.1 of Myxine glutinosa. NCBI lineage: Eukaryota > Metazoa > Chordata > Myxini > Myxiniformes > Myxinidae > Myxine > Myxine glutinosa. The sequence continues at coordinate 99,083,771 of NC_136273.1, forward strand.
ACTTGTTCAGGCCAGGCCGCCCCAGCAAGTTCAGCCCGACAGCAGACCGCAAGATGCTGAAAGAAGTCTCTAAGAATCCCAGAATGTCATCACGGGACCTACAGGTAGCTCTTGCCACTGTTGATGTAAAAGTGCACGAGTCTACCATTAGAAAGAGACTGCACAAATTTGATCTACATGGGAGGTGTGCCAGGAGGAAACCTTTGCTGTCCAGAAAGAACATCAGGGCAAGACTAAAGTTTGCCAATGAACACCGAGGCAAAGACCAGCACTTGTGGAACAATGTGCTCTGGACAGATGAGTCAAAGGTAGAGCTATTTGGCCATAGTACCAGAAGACATGTTTGGCGAAAACCAAAGACAGCATTTGACCACAAGAACCTGATACCAACTGTAAAGCATGGTGGTGGAAATATTATGGTTTGGGGCAGCTTTGCTGCATCAGGGCCTGGGCAGCTCACCACCATATAATCCACGATGAATTCTTCATTGTACCAGAGGGTGCTTGAGGATAATGTGAGGCCATCTGACAGAAAGTTGAAGCTCAACGGAAGGTGGACCTTGCAACATGACAATGACCCTAAACATACCAGTAAATCCACCAAGGAATGGCTGAAAAGAAAGAAATGGAGGGTTCTGGAATGGCCAAGTCAAAGCCCGGATCTAAATCCCATCGAGATGTTGTGGGGGGATTTGAAACGAGCTGTGCATGCAAGAAACCCCTCAAACATCGCACAGCTGAAAGAATTCTGCATGGAGGAGTGGGCAAAAATTTCTCCCAGTCGATGTCAGAGACTTGTAGACAGTTATAAGAAACGCCTACTTGAGGTTGTTTCTGCCAAAGGGGGCAATACCACCTATTAGAGCCAAGGGTGTACTTACTTTTTCCACATGCAAAATTTGCATTTATGTTTATTTAAATTATACAATGGACAACAAAATGTAAATGTTTCAAGATATTTGTTATATTATATCACCTTTATCTGTCAATAACGTTGAAATGAAGATCAAATAGCTGTATGTTGAAATATGTTGAAAAAGTCAAAACTTTACATGGGGTGTGCTTACTTTTTCACGTGACTGTATATATATATGTATGAATGAATGTAAATAGGTATGTATATATAAATGTATATATGTATGTATATGTATGTATATATGTATGTATATATGTTTGTATATATGAATGCATATATGTATGTATATATGTATGTGTATATATATATGTATATTACTTACTTACTGCGTCGAGCTAGCTCGGCATTCCATGACACGTTTCTTCCATTCATCGCTGTCACTCATGGCATTAGGTAGTTCGTTAACCAGACACCCAGTATCATTTGTAAGCTGATCTATATATGTTTTCGCAGGTCTACCTGGTGCCTGTTTGCCGTGAGTTGGTAACCAAAGTAAAACATCGCTTGCGAGCTCGTCTTTGTTTCTCCAGCAGTGCCCAGCGAATCTTAATCTACGTTGACGTATGGTTACACTGATTGGTGGGATTTTTGCATACAATTCATATTTTGTGGGGTGCTCTTTCCATTAGATGTTAAGGGCTGCTCTGAGCATGCGAGTGTATGCACCATCCAGGGCCTTTTCTAGTGATGATGTCAAGGTCCATGTAATTGCCCCATATACAAGAACTGATTCAACAGCTGCTCTAAAGAAGTTTCGTTTCAGCTCTATTTACGTTTCAGCGTTTCAGTTTCATTTACATATGTATATATCTGTATATAAATATATCTATGTGTATGTATACATATGTATACGGAATATGTATGTATGTATATATTTAAATATATATTGAATGATCCGGTGTGTACCCCGATTTAGAATAGGTACACCGTATCCCTGCGCATCGTAAGAGGCGACTAAGGGTTGGCGTCAGGAAGGGCATCCGGCCATAAAAACATTGCCTCAAACCGGGCTCCATGAGGTCATGGGGCCCGCAAGGCCAACCCTACTCTAGCGGGGAAAAATGGCCTTAAAACGATCATTCATTCATTCATATATATATATATATATATATATATATATATATATAAAACACAGTTTGTGTGTGTGTGTGTGTGTGTGTGTGTGTGTGTGTGTGTAATGTTACCGATAGACTCCGAAACGGAGAGGCTCATGTGCTTGATATTTGGCAGAGACATGGCCATTGAGCCTGGGACGAACATGGCCGAGACAATATTTGACGAGATCCATATTTTTTATTCATATTTACCTCAGCGCATTTCAGCGAAGTACCCGCTAATCTCAGCCAGTGCGAGCAGCTCGTTGATTCGCTCAGAGCGATCACGTGATGTTCCATCCCATCACACGTCACACGTTTGCACGTAATTCAGGGCAAAAAGCCATTGCGTTTTTTCACCTTTATGCGATCGTGTTTTGTGTCGAATTTGTGCGATATGAATTTAAAATTTCATAGCTTATATGCCTTTGGAGATTGCTGAGTTTATCTGCCTTTGGAGATTTCTGAGTTTATCTGCCTTTGGAAATTGCCGAGTTTATCTGCCTTTGGAAATTTCATAGTTTATATGCCTTTGGAAATTGCTGAGTTTATCTGACTTTGGAGATTTCTGAGTTTATCTGCCTTTGGAAATTGCTAAGTTTATCTGCCTTTGGAAATTTCATAGTTTATCTGCCTTTGGAAATTGCTGAGTTTATCTGCCTTTGGAAATTGCTGAGTTTATCTGCCTTTGGAGATTTCTGAGTTTATCTGCCTTTGGAAATTTCATAGTTTATATGCCTTTGGAGATTGCTGAGTTTATCTGCCTTTGGAAATTGCTGAGTTTATCTGCCTTTGGAGATTTCTGAGTTTATCTGCCTTTGGAAATTTCATAGTTTATCTGCCTTTGGAAATTTCATCGTTTCTTTGCCTTTGGAGATTGCTGAGTTTATCTGCCTTTGGAAATTTCATAGTTTATCTGCCTTTGGAGATTGCTGAGTTTATCTGCCTTTGGAGATTGCTGAGTTTATCTGCCTTTGGAAATTGCCGAGTTTATCTGCCTTTGGAAATTTCATAGTTTATATGCCTTTGGAAATTGCTGAGTTTATCTGACTTTGGAGATTTCTGAGTTTATCTGCCTTTGGAAATTGCCGAGTTTATCTGCCTTTGGAGATTGCTGAGTTTATCTGCCTTTGGAAATTTCATAGTTTATCTGCCTTTGGAAATTGCTGAGTTTATCTGCCTTTGGAGATTTCTGAGTTTATCTGCCTTTGGAAATTTCATAGTTTATCTGCCTTTGGAAATTTCATAGTTTATATGCCTTTGGAGATTGCTGAGTTTATCTGCCTTTGGAGATTTCTGAGTTTATCTGCCTTTGGAAATTTCATAGTTTATATGCCTTTGGAGATTGCTGAGTTTATCTGCCTTTGGAAATTGCCGAGTTTATCTGCCTTTGGAAATTTCATAGTTTATATGCCTTTGGAAATTGCTGAGTTTATCTGCCTTTGGAGATTTCTGAGTTTATCTGCCTTTGGAAATTGCCGAGTTTATCTGCCTTTGGAGATTGCTGAGTTTATCTGCCTTTGGAAATTGCTGAGTTTATCTGCCTTTGGAAATTGCTGAGTTTATCTGCCTTTGGAGATTTCTGAGTTTATCTGCCTTTGGAAATTGCTGAGTTTATCTGCCTTTGGAGATTGCTGAGTTTATCTGCCTTTGGAAATTTCATAGTTTATCTGCCTTTGGAAATTGCTGAGTTTATCTGCCTTTGGAGATTTCTGAGTTTATCTGCCTTTGGAAATTGCCGAGTTTATCTGCCTTTGGAAATTTCATAGTTTATCTGCCTTTGGAAATTTCATAGTTTATATGCCTTTGGATATTGCTGAGTTTATCTGCCTTTGGAAATTGCTGAGTTTATCTGCCTTTGGAGATTTCTGAGTTTATCTGCCTTTGGAAATTTCATATTTTATCTGCCTTTGGAGATTGCTGAGTTTATCTGCCTTTGGAGATTGCTGAGTTTATCTGCCTTTGGAGATTTCTGAGTTTATCTGCCTTTGGAAATTGCCGAGTTTATCTGCCTTTGGAAATTTCATAGTTTATATGCCTTTGGAGATTGCTGAGTTTATCTGCCTTTGGAAATTGCCGAGTTTATCTGCCTTTGGAAATTTCATAGTTTATATGCCTTTGGAAATTGCTGAGTTTATCTGCCTTTGGAGATTTCTGAGTTTATCTGCCTTTGGAAATTGCCGAGTTTATCTGCCTTTGGAAATTGCCGAGTTTATCTGCCTTTGGAAATTTCATAGTTTATATGCCTTTGGAGATTGCTGAGTTTATCTGCCTTTGGAAATTGCTGAGTTTATCTGCCTTTGGAAATTGCTGAGTTTATCTGCCTTTGGAAATTTCATAGTTTATCTGCCTATGGAGATTTCATAGTTTTTCTGCCTTTGCAAATTACTGAGTTTATCTGCCTTTGGAGATTACTGAGTTTATCTGCCTTTGGAGATTGCTGAGTTTATCTGCCTTTGGAGATTTCTGAGTTTATCTGCCTTTGGAGATTGCTGAGTTTATCTGCCTTTGGAAATTGCTGAGTTTATCTGCCTTTGGAAATTGCTGAGTTTATCTGCCTTTGGAAATTTCATAGTTTATCTGCCTATGGAGATTTCATAGTTTATATGCCTTCGGAGATTGCTGAGTTTATCTGCCTTTTGAAATTGCTGAGTTTATCTGCCTTTGGAAATTTCATAGTTTATCTGCTTTTGGAAATTTCATAGTTTATCTGCCTTTGGAGATTGCTGAGTTTATCTGCCTTTGGAAATTGCCGAGTTTATCTGCCTTTGGAAATTGCTGAGTTTATCTGCCTTTGGAGATTGCTGAGTTTATCTGCCTTTGGAGATTGCTGAGTTTATCTGCCTTTGGAAATTTCATAGTTTATATGCCTTTGGAGATTGCTGAGTTTATCTGCCTTTGGAAATTGCTGAGTTTATCTGCCTTTGGAGATTTCTGAGTTTATCTGCCTTTGGAAATTTCATAGTTTATCTGCCTTTGGAAATTTCATAGTTTATAATATGCCTTTGGAGATTGCTGAGTTTATCTGCCTTTGGAAATTTCATAGTTTATCTGCCTTTGGAAATTTCATAGTTTCTTTGCCTTTGGAGATTTTTGAGTTTATCTGCCTTTGGAAATTTCATAGTTTATATGCCTTTGGAGATTTCTGAGTTTATCTGCCTTTGGAAATTGCTGAGTTTATCTGCCTTTGGAGATTGCTGAGTTTATCTGCCTTTGGAAATTGCTGAGTTTATCTGCCTTTGGAGATTGCTGAGTTTATCTGCCTTTGGAAATTGCTGAGTTTATCTGCCTTTGGAGATTGCTGAGTTTATCTGCCTTTGGAAATTGCTGAGTTTTTCTGCCTTTGGAGATTTCTGAGTTTATCTGCCTTTGGAGATTGCTGAGTTTATCTGCCTTTGGAAATTGCTGAGTTTATCTGCCTTTGGAGATTGCTGAGTTTATCTGCCTTTGGAAATTGCTGAGTTTTTCTGCCTTTGGAGATTTCTGAGTTTATCTGCCTTTGGAAATTGCTGAGTTTATCTGCCTTTGGAGATTGCTGAGTTTATCTGCCTTTGGAAATTGCTGAGTTTATCTGCCTTTGGAGATTGCTGAGTTTATCTGCCTTTGGAAATTGCTGAGTTTATCTGCCTTTGGAGATTGCTGAGTTTATCTGCCTTTGGAAATTGCTGAGTTTTTCTGCCTTTGGAGATTTCTGAGTTTTTCTGCCTTTGGAGATTTCTGAGTTTAGCTGCCTTTGGAAATTGCTGAGTTTTTCTGCCTTTGGAGATTTCTGAGTTTAGCTGCCTTTGGAAATTGTTGAGTTTATCTGCCTTTGGAAATTGCTGAGTTTATCTGCCTTTGGAAAATTGCCAAGTTTTGCTGCCTTTGGAAATTGCCAAGTTTTGCTGCCTTTTCTGGAAGGTTCACTTGGCTGTGCCTGGATAGGTTTGAGGGTTGTCGAGTAGCAGCTGAAACCCGAATCCTATCCAGGTTCCTCCTGATTACTCCAACTTTGCTCTTTGCTTATTCGGGTTCCTTCTGATGACTCCATTGTAGTATTTGGTTTTCCAATTCATTTGGAAATTGCCTAGTTTATCTGCCTTTGGAAATTGCCTAGTTTTGTTGCCATTGGAAATTGCCTAGTTTTGTTGCCATTGGAAATTGCCTAGTTTTGTTGCCTTTGGCAATTGCCTAGTTTTGTTGCCATTGGAAATTGCCTAGTTTTGTTGTCTTTGGAAATTGCCTAGTTTTGTTGCCTTTGGAAATTGCCTAGTTTTGTTGCCATTGGAAATTGCCTAATTTTGTTGCCTTTGGAAATTGCCTAGTTTTGTTGCCTTTGGAAATTGCCTAGTTTTGTTGCCTTTGGAAATTGCCTAGTTTTGTTGCCTTTGGAAATTGCCTAGTTTTGTTGCCTTTGGAAAATGCCTAGTTTTGTTGCTATTGGAAATTGCCTAGTTTTGCTGCTTCTAATGTCACCCACCTTTGAGTACACATGAAGTGGCTGATGGAATGACTTGAAAACTCATTTTTCTACTCATTTCCGGTAAAAACAAAAAACAAAAAAAATCTTGCACTGCCCAACCATGTGCCGTTATGGCGCCTCAGGACAGACCAAACCATAGTCTCGGAGTCTCGTAGTGGGTTCTTCGCTGGTGTGTAAAAATTATATGCGTGGAAAGTGTAAGTATAGAACCGCTCGCCATATCCCTGAATATTCATGAACAATCCATCTTTGGAATTCCTAAACGAATTCAGATACGACGATTTAATCACGACAATGAACATGTTTTGTTTCAGAGTAAATTACAAAAGTATTGTTGAGTAAGTGTTGTTACATTAAGTTGACAAAACTACAGGTTCCATCTCAGTTACGTCAAAATTAATAATGAAAAGGCAAATAAAATACATTTTACAATTTGAAGCAAAGGTTCCCTCCGTCGCTCCCAACATGCAGTCAATGTGGTCATCAGGTGATCAGAGCACACCTGAGAACATCTAAAATCCCAAAGCTTCTGGGTCCCTTGAGTGGGCCCCAGACCCTACGCCTTGATGGCTTCACGCTCGCAGCATCTAGGCGAGTATGCACCCTGCTCCGTTCATTTCTGGGCCCTCTTTTGAAAAAGGCCTGGATCCAACCCTGGTGTAGAAGATACATATACTATATATTATAGTGCTCCACTATATATTAGTGCTCCACTATATATTATATATTTGTCGGGCGTCGCTAGAGTTTCAGTGGCAGTAAAAAAAACATTTTTTTTCTTTTTTTCTGCCATTACTCCGTGGACTAGTGGTTCTCCTTCTACAACTGGTATCTCTTCTTCCGTGACCGGTAGCTCTCCTCCACGGACTGGTGGCTCTTCTTCTGCGGACCTGTGGTTCTCCTTCCGTGACTGGTGGCTCTCAATTCCGTGGACCAGTGGCTCTCCTTCCATGACCGGTAGCTCTTCTTCCGTGAACCAGTGGCTCTTCTTCCACGGGACCGGTGGCTCTCCTTCCGCTAACCGGTGGCTCTCCTTCCGTGGACCAGTGGCTCTCCTTCCGTGACTGGTAGCTCTTCTTCCGTGGACCAGTGGCTCTCCTTCCGTGGACCAGTGGCTCTGCTTCCGTGGACCAGTGGCTCTCCTTCCACGGACCGGTGGCTCTCCTTCTGTGGACCAGCGGCTCTCCTTCCACGGACCGGTGGCTCTCCTTCCTCGGACCGGTGGCTCTCCTTCCTCGGACCGGTGGCTCTCCTTCCATGGACCAGTGGCTCTCCTTCCGTTCGACCAGTGGCTCTGCTTCCGTGGACCAGTGGCTCTCATTCCACGGACCGGTGGCTCTCCTTCCTCGGACTGGTGGCTTTCCTTCCATGCACCAGTGGCTCTCCTTCCACGGACCGGTGGCTCTCCTTCTGTGGACCAGCGGCTCTCCTCCGCGGACTGGTGGCTCTTCTTCTGCGGACCAGTGGCTCTCCTTCCGTGACTGGTGGCTCTCAATTCCGTGGACCAGTGGCTCTCCTTCCATGACCGGTGGCTCTCCTTCCACGGACCGGTGGCTCTCCTTCCACTGACCAGTGGGTCTCCTTCCATGGACAAGTGGCTCTCCTTCTGCGGACTGACGGTTAAGAATAATAATATGTGCTGTAGAGTATCATGCTGTCGAGAATTACTAAAAACAAATACAACTTCATCTCTTACATTGACCAATTGGAGTTTAAAAATAAACATTAAACCCATTTTAACATTTCCATGCATTTTCCTTGCATTAAACGATTTTAAGGTCATGATTTTAAAATAAAAATCAGGATTAGCCATAGCTTACTGATTTAATGTTCCAGAATATAATTGCCATTCCTTTGCCTCTTTCCTTTAATGATGAATATGTGTGAATGCATGTCGTTATTATTCAGTGTGTTTATAACTGTTCTTGCAGGAATGCAGGGTGGTGAAAAAAACATTCCGACAGATCAAATATGAAGTCCCAAATGATCACAGAACAGCCAGCAGTTGGAAAGGACACCCACCTCTCAAAATCTGACACAACCTCTGAGGTCTTTGAGGATGTATCATCTCGGCGTCACGCGATCAAAGGTACGCACACATCGGCTAACAAGATGCCTTCTCCAGTGAGATCCAAGAAAAGCTCAAGGTCGAGCTATGCCCATGGCCACGACAGCAAGGACAGTGAGAGCTCACGCGTGGCAGCAAGAGCTGTGAGGAAGATGTCAAAAGTATCTGCAAAAAAGGATGTTTCAGCTGGTAAACTGCAAGGTATGAAGTATCTTACAGGTAGCACATTGTCTTTTTCGATTTGTAAATTTTTGATAATGCAGCTCACAACTTCTATTCATCTTTTTGTATAACACTAGCAGAGTACATACAATATGGGTGGTTCGAGTTTGTGCATCACTTGGCGAAAAAAGTCTGGTGTGTGCTTTTCAAGAAGACGATAGCTGTTTGTGTGGTGTGCGTCTCTAAGGTTCTAAATGGTCTATAGATGGTACGTTCCAATAGTGGGTGAGGTCTAAATTAAAATGTCAAAGGGCTCTGAAGGAGGCTAAAGGGATCTGAAGCTCTAAATGGGCAAGGGTCCAAGTAGTCTGAAAGGGTCTAAAGATGTCTAACATGTATAAAGGGTCCAAAGGGTGTAAGGGGTCTAAATGGTGTTATGTTTCTCAAAGGCGTAGTGACGTGAGTGGGTTTCCATGGGGGTCACGAGCTCTCTGAGCGAAGAAGTTACACAGGTCCTTGTGATGTTACCGACGACTTACCGATGTGAATTTGCATTCTCAATCTTAGTAGTTATTAAAACTAAAGCCAGAAACAGGTTGATCGATGTCGAGAGCAGCTACGATGTTTGTTGAGTAAAACTAGTCCCTGAATTGACACGTCTGCAAAAAGGACATAAAAATGGCCCAGGTTCCAACCTTTTTGTTGCCCCTGCAGACAGAGTTGGCAATAATTGGCCAAGCCCATTTTTCCCCACCTGGGTTAAAAACCCCCACTCGAATAAACCCAGTATTTTGCCAGTAAAGTGGGTCTTTTCAAAATCCCCATTCCTGGATTTTTTTTCAACCCTTGTAGGGGATAACAGGGGGTCGCGGCGAACAAATACCAGGACGGGTGGGTCGTCTGGTAAATCCGGCTGAGAAAACCTGGGTTTAAGGGGTCGAGAGTCGTATATATTCTAAAGGGTATAAAATATCTAAACCTAAAGGGTGAAGGTGACTAAATGGTCGTAGGGGTCGAATGGTTCTAAAGCATCTAATGGGGGTCTATAGGGGCTAAAAGGCTCTAATGGGGATTTATAGAGTCTAATGGGAGTATATAGGGTCCAAGTGGATCTTAAGGGTTAACGGGGTCCATAGGATCTTGATGGTCTTAGATTTATATAGGGTCTAACAGGGTCTATAGAATCTTAGAGTTATAAAGGGTCTAACAGGGTCTATAGGATCTTAGGGTTCTAAATGGTCTTATGGGGTCTATTGGGTCTTAGGGGTTTAAGGGTTCAAAATAATCTTCTATATATATATATATATATATATTTTTTTTAATATATATATATATATACATACACACACAAGGGCCAGTGAATAAGTGACCTTAAAATGGCGATATACATTCGAGAATGTAATGTGTGTAGTTGTAGACAACATATGTTATATCTATGGGTAAGTGACATGTTTTGCCTGTTTTAGATCTGGCAACATTGAGCGTATGACATCAGGAGAGCAGTTCCAAGATGGCGGCTCCCTTAGACGCAAGCACCAGGGAGGAAAAACGTTGTCATCCGTTTCTTGGGAAGGGAGGGTGTGAATCCCAGTGAAATCCATTGTAGAATGAAGATGCAATATGGTGACATGTTTATCGCTGCAGCAGGTTTACGACTGGGACAGGAAGTTCAAAAGTGGAGTGTCCAGTGTGGCAGACGCTGCTCGCTCGGGCCGGCCTCACACAGCCGACGCACCAGAAATGGTTGCAGGAGTTGAGCGCATGCTAAGGGAAAACCGTTGCATTACGCTGGATGGAGTGGTCTCCGAATTGAACATTGGCCATGGTTCAGCACAACATATCATTCACAGCATGCTGGGGTTCCACAAAGCGTCTGCAAGATGGGTGCCCAGACAACGCACACCCGAACTGAAAGAACGGCGAGTGGACGCATGTGAAGAACGTCTGCGACATTACGAAACAGAAGGCGACACTTTCTTACAGCGCGTAGTGACTGTGGATGAAAGCTGGGTCCACTACTTTCATCTAGAAATGCAGCGGGCAAGCAAAGAGTGGCACCATTCAACTTCACCGAAGCCCAAAAAATTCCGCACACAGCCGCCCACTGGAAAAGTGATGCTGACGCTCTTCTGGGATAGCCAAGGCCAACTTGTAGAGCATTGCATGCCCAGAGGTACCACAGTCACCAGTGCATCATACTGTAACCTCCATAAAAATCATCTGAAAACATCAATCAGATCAAAACGTCGTGGACTACTCACCACCGGTGTTTTTCTGTAACATGACAATGCTCGGCCCCAAACTGCCCGCGCTACAACTGCAACAATCGAGGACCTGCATTTTGAGTGTCTTCCTCATCCACGCTACCCTCCAGACCACGCCCCGTTGCATTACCACATCTTTGGGCCACTTAAAGAGGCGCTTGGTGGAACCACTTTCCGATCCGACAAAGGGGTCTAAGAGGCGGTGCACAAATGGCTACACAAGCAGCCAAAATATATTTTTCTGGAGGAATCCAGGCCTTAGAAATGTAGATTTTCTTTTTTGAATGCTCGGCCAAGAATCTAAAAATTGAATCTAATCGGCCAATCTAAAAAATCCAGCACTAGAAAAAAATGCATTTAGCGCAATGGAGATTATGTTGAAAAATAACACAGTTGTTACACACTTACATGCAATAAACAAGTTGAGAAAAATCTTTTAAGGTTACTTATTCACTGCCCCTTGTATATATATATATATATATATAGAGCTCGTGACCCCCATGGAAACCCACTCACGGTGGTCACGAACCACCTTTGAGAAACACTGCTTTAGACCATAACACCATTTAGACCCCTTACACCCTTTGGACCCTTTATACATGTTAGACATCTTTAGAACCTTTCAGACTACTTGGACCCTTGCCCATATATACATATATATCTGTATGTATATATATATACATACAGACTTGGCATTTAATATGGAATTTTTTTTTTGTGGGGGTGAACTTACTTTTCAAGATGACTTAGAACCAAAGGTTCATTGGAATTATGTTGAAATTATTCTAGATTTTGTTATTGTGACCTTTAAAAGAAACAAAAACCACATTTGACATTTCGAAGCAAATAAATTGATCCTTGAAAGTGATGTAAACTGATATCGAACTCAATTCAGGGACAGTACTGTGTTAAACTTCTGTACGTTTTCCAGAAGTATCTCTTTATTTTGCACATTAGCCAAATTTTTTTTTAACAAAAACAAAAGTTAAATTACAACTGGGATTACGGACAGTAAAATTACAGTTCAGTACGTCGTGTAACCCCCACGAGCATTCAGGAGAGCACGTACACGTTGAGGCATGCTGTTCACGAGATTTGCCAAGGTTTGGACAGGAATCGCTTGCCATGCAGTGACAATAGCCTGCTGCAATTCACGCGCAGAGGTCGGCTGCTGGTCCAAGTGGTCGATTTGACGCGTTAATTCTGCCCACAAGTTCTCTATCGGATTCATATCCGGGGACATGGCAGGCCACTCCATATGCTCTACACCATGGTCAGCAAGAAAGTGTTGGATCATGCGAGCACGATGAGGCTGTGCATTGTCATCTTGGAAGACAAAGTTTCCTCGAAAGGCTACACGAGCAAATGGAAGCAATGTTTCTTCCAGAATGGCCCTGTACTTGAACTGGTTCAGGTTTCCATTCAGAACAACCAGGTCAGTTTTGCCCCCTGCATGAAAAGCAGCCCAAACGGTCACCCCACCACCTCCAGCTTGGACTCTTGGCACTATACAATCTTCGTTGTAGGCTTCATGCACTTGTCTGCGCACTCGGACATGGCCATCTTTACGATAGACCAGAAATCAAGACTCGTCACTGAAGATCACGTGATTCCAGTGTCCTGGCTGCCATTGACGGTGCTCTCTGGCCCACTGCCATCGGCGCTGGTGGTGTTGTCTTGTCAGGCGTGGCTTTCTCAGGGGATGCCTGGCACGATAGCCTGCTTGAACCAGTCGTTGGTTGACTAGCCTTCTGGATACAGGCACATTTGTCAGTTGCTGCCACTCAGCCCTAAGCCGATTAGCTGACTTGGTACGGCCATTGCGGACTAACCGGTGCAGCTGGCGATCATTCCTCCTTGTGGTTCTGTGGGGATGTCCTGGCCTCGATATTGGAGGAGGGACACCCCTCTGAGCATTTCGTTTCAGGATCGTTGACACCTGACCTTGAGTGATGCCATACTGCCGAGCAATAGCACACTGTTTCATGCCGGAATTTCGTAAAGCCACCACACCATGACAAACAGCATTGTCGAGTTGACGGACCATCTCCAGAGGAAGCGGCAATAACTTTTGTAGACGTGCAGCAGTTGTTTTCCACTAATACAGAACGCAACAACCCTTATATACCCGATTGGGAAGCCAATCGTCAAATGTACCTGTCCGTACATTTTGTCAGGCCACCTGTGATATAATCCTGTTATTGACTTCTTGCTGCGACAGACAATCAGTGACATGGTTCTTTCAACAAAGAAATCACCGAAGCGTAAAAGAAACTCACCAGATTGATATTCTGAGTTCAGAAAGGAAACTCAAGTCAAGAAAAAATATATATTCCATATTAAATGCCAAGTCTGTATATATATATATATATATATATATATATATATATATATATATATATATGTATATATATATATATATATATATATATATATATATATATGTATATATATGTATATATATATATATATATATATGTATATATATATATATATCATGGAGTACAGTTGTAATCCATATGGAGAGATAATCGTGAAAAAAATGGTCTCATCAAATGTGCACAAAGTGATATGCTGAGAAGATAATATGTAGTGAGGATGTAAGCATTTTAAAATCCAAACATTTTATTCTTTCAAGACTTAACAACACCAACAACCATGTGGAGCTCTTGTAGGCCTGAGACACATTGCAGGTAAAAACGACGCTGAAACACCTCTAAAGTAGTGCACCAGGATATTGCTAAATCGCCAAATAGTGCTTCTTCACCTTCTTTCCCTCCAAAACTACCTTATTTGTTTTTTTATTTGACATTTCATTCCCGTATGTTTTTACATTTTAAAATCTTTTTTATTCTTGTATATTGTCCTGTCCGTGGCCGACAAAGACCGGCCTCAGACGAATGGCTGAAATGAGTTTTAAATCCGAGGCGTATTTTGAACCTTGGTGGGATTGTCTTTGGCACACGCGGGAAAGGCCCAAAGCCTTATCTGATCGGAACACATGGGGTTATTCCGAACCCACAGAACAAAGAAACGAACCAGGACAGAAAGTAAAATTCAACAAATATGAATTTATTCACAGAAATGTAAAAGACAATGAAAGGTGAGGTAAACTAAAATTGCTAAGTTGAGGGTCCTCCTTTCCGACTCATATACAGACAAGGTAATGATAAAAGAAAAAGAAAAACCGCTTATAATCGGCCGCACTCAGCTTTGAGTTTGTACGAGGATGTTTGGGCACCTGGTGGTCGCTGAGCGGGTCCCGTAGGTCGGCAAATGTCCTGAGCGTCGACGGGATCAAGATGGTGCCAAGTCGTTCCTTCGCTGCACCACGAACGTGGGGCAATCCGTGTAGACGGTCTCCTTTCGCTCTCCACTCCGTCCTAGATGCCACGAGCTCCCCGAACCGTTGCTTTATTACTCCTCTTCGACGGCTGCACCAATCTCCTCCTGGATGGTGCCAACAGTTTACAAAGGCTCCAAAATCACCCCACTAGTGCACACGGGCACGAAAACGCAGACGTTCACCTCACGCGAAGCCAGGACCAGGACAGAAGAATGCGACTGCCTCCAACAAATGCCAGCACCAAGCGAGAGACAAATATGGCGAGACGGCATCTTTTTTCTTTCAGCTCTCGAATGTTGATCGCTGACGTCATACTCTGTCCAATCACCGAGCACTATTCAATCATCCCATCGCACCTCCACCAACCACGAAGGCCAGGTGTGGCCTCCCCACCACTAGTCATCGGGGGGTGGAGTCCCATCTCTGTTCGGGAATGTCTGGCTGACATTGGGGGTTTACTTGCTGATTGACAAATGTGCTGGGTCTGTCGGACCTGGTGGCGTGGTGAGCAAATGAGTCCATTGCCTGGCCGGCTGAGTTTTATTAGAACATTAGAGAAAAATCACAGGGAGGCAAGCACATTCAGGTGAATTTAACCTTACAGACCCTACCTAGATAACACAACTCCACTCCTCCATGTGGAGACACCTAAACACTTAACCGGACATTCGACCCTACTTAAATACATTGAGATGGATTCTTCTTCTTTGCGACACTCGGAGCATGCTAATAAATACGATTCTGGCTTTCCAAAGGTATTTCATCTCCTAACCCCCACAAACGTAACAATGTATTTGTATATATGGTATTAATCTGCATACCTTTTATGTACAACCTGGTGCAAACATGCACAACATTTACAGGAAAGAAAACGGATGTCAATGAAGTTGTTTTACCAACCATTACAGTCTCACAAGGCATCGGGGAAACCGTGAACACGTCGGCAAAAACAACGCGACATCACGTACCTGAAAGGTAATCCCAATGATTTGTATTTCACTAAATGTAGTGAAACAAGTAGATAGACTAAAACTAAGTAGATAGACTCTGGGCATGCAATGCTTTAGTGTCTTTAGATAGACACTAAAAGTAGATAGACTTTCTCAACAAGTCTCATGATGTTGAACAGTTCATTATTTGCATCTTCATTCATATTGAGGGTCTTGTAGTGGACTGACCATAACTGAAGAAGATGATGACATATTTGAGGCTGTTTTTTATGTTTAATTTTGAGCCTGGTTAATGAGAATATGAAGAAGCAGAAAACAAAGTCGTTAATTTTTACCATTTCTTCATTAGATAGTGTTAGCAGCTTTAAACATCAATGCCGTTAAATGAAATATTTACACGTTTGTTTTGCTGAACACAAGTTGTTGTTGAGCAAAGAGCCGCTCCCTTATATATAGTATTTACTATTGCAATGAATGTGCCCATTGCGTTTCACACTCTACGTGGTGTTTGGCACAAGAGAACTTCAAAATTAAACTTTTGTGCAAAATGAAGAAAACGCTTAAAGGTTGTCAAACTCAATAACCTCACATCCATAACTTTAAATGCAGTTCCGGCATCAATTCTGACAGCACTAATACCCCATAATGACAATGTGGAATGTTGAAAAATAAATTTTTTTACAAACTAATTAAAAATGAAAAGCTGAAATGTCTTGAGTCAGTAATTATTCAACCCCTTCGTTATCACCCTCCAAATTGAGCTCAGGTACATCCAATTTCCTTTGATCATCCTTGAGATGTTTCTAAAACTTGATTGGAGTCCACCTGTGGTCAATTCCATTGATTGGGCATGATTTAGAAGGAAACACACCTTTCTATATAAGGTCCCACAGTTGACAGTTCATGTCAGAGCAGAAACTCGACCATGAAGTACAAGGAACTGTCCGTATAACTCCGAGATAGAATTGTGAAGAGGCATAGATATGGGGAAGGGTATAAAACAATTTCTAGTGTTGAAAGTTCCCAAGAGCACAGTGAGCTCCATCATTAGGAAATGGAAAGAATATGGAACAACACAGACTCTCCCTAGACCTGGCCGTCCGATCAAACTGAGCAACCGGGCAAGAAGGACCTTGGTCAGGGAGGTGACAAAGAACCGAATGACCACTCTGACAGAACTACAGAGTTCCTTGGCTGAGATGGGAGAAGCTGCCAGAAGGACAACAGTCTCTGCAGCACTTTACAAACCTAGGCCAGGTGGAAGCCACTCCCGAGAAAAAGGCACATGACAGCACACCTGGAGTTTGCAAAAATATACATGAAAGACTGAAAGCATGACGCAAAATATTCTGTGGTCTGATGAGATGAAAATTGAACTTTCACCTGAATACAAAGCGCTACGTCTGGCAGAAACTGAGCACAGCCCATCACCCATCTAACACCATCCATACCGTAAAGCATGGTGGTGGCAGCATCATGCTATGGAGATGTTTTTCAGCAACAGGGACTGGGAGACTTGTAAGGATAGAGGGAAGAATGAATCCAAATACAGGCAAATCCTTGAGGAGAACCTGCTTCAGAGTGCAAAAGACCTAAGACTGCGGAGAAGATTTACATTCTAACAGGTCAATGACCCCAAGCATTCAGCCAAAGCAACACTGGAATGGCTTCAGAACAAGATTGTGAAAATCCATGAGGGGCCAGGCAAAGCCCAAACTTGAATCACATTGAGAATCTGTCGAAAGACTTGAAGATTGCTGTTCACCGACGCTCCCCATCCAACTTAAGAGCTTGAGCAAATCTGCAAGGAAGAATTGGAGAAATTCCCCAAATCCAGATGTGCAAAGTTGATACAGACATACCTAAGAAAACTCGAAGCTGTAATCTCTGCCCAAGGCGCTTCTACGAAGTATTGACTCATGGGGTTGAATATTTATGTAAATTCGATATTTGTGTATTTCATTTTAAATTATTTTGTAAGAATTTCTCAAAATAAAATACCAATTGATATTATTGGGTGTTTTGTGTAGATCAGTGACAAAAACATCTCAATTTATTCCATTTTAAATTCAGGCTGTAACATCAGAAAATGCGAAAAAAGTCAAGGGTGTGAATACTTTCTTGAATGAATATTTTCTGAAGGTACTGTATACTGATAATTGTTTCAGTAAAGAACCCACATCATCTGAGTTTTACACCCAAAGCATTGCAATAATTGTGATATATTAGTGTACGGTACCTCAATTTACCTCAATTTTACACCTAGCTCTTGAAATATTGTGAGGATGAATGACAAAGGAGTTTAATATATATTTAAATTTTCTGGTTTGACAGTGCAAAATCCATCCACAAAACTACAAGAATCAACGTTACCAAGATGATCCAAATCCCTAAAACACAAAAAGGTAAGACGATTCACCCTGGAGTTGAAGTGCGATGACATTATTATATAAAACAGTGGATTTCATTAAATATCCAATGATTACATCACAAAGAAATCAATGTAGGCGGAAATTCTAAGCATGAATTCTAATCCTCATGCAGGAGTTTCTTTGTGGATGGGACTTGTTAATTTTCATAGGATGGCAATAACGTTCACCGAGATGTCATGTTACATGATTTTCAGGCACATTTTGCAATAGTTTGAAATAACCACAGAAAACAAAGCTCAGGGAGGATATTATCGATGTATTTATTGTAAGCACAGTACAGAATTGGGAGGGGTGAGTGAAGTTATAACATGAAAAATGTTATTTCAAGGAGGTCACGAGAGAATAAACACATCAATACATTTGAATCGGAGGCCACGGCATCAGACAATGGAATAGTAGTCCCAGTGAAGACGTGTTAGTGTTAGTCTGCCGACTCCCCATGTTGGTGTTAGTCTGCCGACTCAACGTGTTAGTGTTAATCTGCCGACTCAATGTGTTAGTGTTAGTCTGCCAACTCACCATGTTAGTGTTAGTCTGCCGACTCAATGTGTTAGTGTTAGTCTGCCGACTCAATGTGTTAGTGTTAGTCTGCCAACTCACCATGTTAGTGTTAGTCTGCCGACTCAATGTGTTAGTGCTAGTCTGCCGACTCAATGTGTTAGTGCTAGTCTGCCGACTCAACGTGTTAGTGTTAGTCTGCCGACTCAATGTGGTAGTGTTGGTCTGCCGACTCAATGTGTTAGTGTTAGTCTGCCGACTCAATGTGTTTGTGTTAGTCTGCCGACTCAATGTGTTAGTGTTCGTCTGCCGACTCAATGTGTTAGTGCTAGTCTGCCGACTCAATGTGTTAGTGTTAGTCTGCCGACTCAATGTGTTAGTGTTAGTCTGCCGACTCAACGTGTTAGTGTTAGTCTGCCGACTCAATGTGTTAGTGTTAGTCTGCCAACTCACCATGTTATTGTTAGTCTGCCACCCAATGTGTTAGTGTTAGTCTGCCAACGCACCATGTTAGTGTTAGTCTGCCGACTCAATGTGTTTGTGTTAGTCTGCCAACTCACCATGTTAGTGTTAGTCTGCCGACTCAATGTGTTAGTGTTAGTCTGCCGACTCAATGTGTTAGTGTTAGTCTGCCGACTCAATGTGTTCGTGTTAGTCTGCCGACTCAATGTGTTAGTGTTAGTCTGCCGACTCAATGTGTTAGTGTTAGTCTGCCGACTCAATGTGTTCGTGTTAGTCTGCCAACGCACCATGTTAGTGTTAGTCTGCCGACTCAATGTGTTTGTGTTAGTCTGCCGACCCATTGTGTTAGTGTTAGTCTGCCAACTCACCATGTTAGTGTTAGTCTGCCGACTCAACGTGTTAGTGTTAGTCTGCCGACTCAACGTGTTAGTGTTAGTCTGCCGATGCACCGTGTTAGTGTTAGTCTGCCGACTCAACGTGTTAGTGTTAGTCTGCCGACTCAACGTGTTAGTGTTAGTCTGCCGACTCACCATGTTACTGTTAGTCTCCCGACTCACCATGTTAGTGTTAGTCTGCCGACTCACCGTGTTAGTGTTAGTCTGCCGACTCAATGTGTTAGTGTTAGTCTGCCGACTCCCCATGTTAGTGTTAGTCTGCCGACTCAACGTGTTAGTGTTAGTCTGCCGACTCAATGTGTTAGTGTTAGTCTGCCGACCCATTGTGTTCGTGTTAGTCTGCCAACGCACCATGTTAGTGTTAGTCTGCCGACTCAATGTGTTAGTGTTCGTCTGCCGACTCAATGTGTTAGTGTTAGTCTGCCAACTCAACGTGTTAGTGTTAGTCTGCCAACTCACCATGTTAGTGTTAGTCTGCCGACTCAACATGTTAGTGTTAGTCTGGCGACTCAATGTGTTAGTGTTAGTCTGCCAACTCAACGTGTTAGTGTTAGTCTGCCGACTCAATGTGTTAGTGTTGGTCTGCCAACTCAACGTGTTAGTGTTAGTCTGCCGACTCAATGTGTTAGTGTTAGTCTGCCGACTCAATGTGTTAGTGTTGCTCTGCCAACTCAACGTGTTAGTGTTAGTCTGCCGACTCAATGTTTTAGTGTTAGTCTGCCGACTCAATGTGTTAGTGTTAGTCTGCCGACTCAATGTGTTAGTGTTAGTCTGCCGACTCAACGTGTTCGTGTTAGTCTGCCGACTCAATGTGTTAGTGTTAGTCTGCCAACTCACCATGTTAGTGTTAGTCTGCTGACTCAATGTGTTAGTGTTAGTCTGCCAACTCACCATGTTAGTGTTAGTCTGCCGACCCAATGTGTTAGTGTTAGTCTGCCAACGCACCATGTTAGTGTTAGTCTGCCGACTCAATGTGTTTGTGTTAGTCTGCCAACGCACCATGTTAGTGTTAGTCTGCCGACGCAATGTGTTAGTGTTAGTCTGCCGACTCAATGTGTTTGTGTTAGTCTGCCGACTCAATGTGTTAGTGTTAGTTTGCCGACTCAATGTGTTAGTGTTAGTCTGCCAACTCACCATGTTAGTGTTAGTCTGTCGACTCAATGTGTTAGTGTTAGTCTACCGACTCAATGTGTTAGTGTTAGTCTGCCAACGCACCATGTTCGTGTTAGTCTGCCAACTCAACGTGTTAGTGTTAGTCTGCCGACTCAATGTGTTGGTGTTAGTCTGCCAACTCAACGTGTTAGTGTTAGTCTGCCGACTCAATGTGTTAGTGTTAGCCTGCCAACTCACCATGTTAGTGTTAGTCTGCCGACTCAATGTGTTAGTGTTAGTCTGCCAACGCACCATTTTAGTGTGAGTCTGCCAACTCAACGTGTTCGTGTTAGTCTGCCGACTCAATGTGTTAGTGTTAGCCTGCCAACTCACCATGTTGGTGTTAGTCTGCCGACTCAATGTGTTAGTGTTAGTCTGCCAACGCACCATGTTAGTGTTAGTCTGTCAACTCAACGTGTTAGTGTTAGTCTGCCGACTCAATGTGTTCGTGTTAGTCTGCCAACGCACCATGTTAGTGTTAGTCTGCCAACTCAACGTGTTAGTGTTAGTCTGCCGACCCAATGTGTTAGTGTTAGCCTGCCAACTCACCATGTTAGTGTTAGTCTGCCGACCCAATGTGTTAGTGTTAGTCTGCCAACGCACCATTTTAGTGTTAGTCTGCCGACTCAATGTGTTTGTGTTGGTCTGCCGACTCAATGTGTTAGTGTTAGTCTGCCGACTCAACATGTTAGTGTTAGTCTGCCGACTCAACGTGTTAGTGTTAGTCTGCCGACTCAACGTGTTAGTGTTAGTCTGCCGACTCAATGTGTTAGTGTTAGTCTGCCAACGCACCATGTTAGTGTTAGTCTGCCGACTCACCATGTTAGTGTTAGTCTGCCGAATCAACGTGTTAGTGTTAGTCTGCCGACTCAACGTGTTAGTGTTAGTCTGCCGACTCACCATGTTAGTGTTAGTCTGCCGACTCAATGTGTTAGTGTTAGTCTGCCAACTCAACGTGTTAGTGTTAGTCTGCCGACCCAATGTGTTAGTGTTAGCCTGCCAACTCACCATGTTAGTGTTAGTCTGCCGACCCAATGTGTTAGTGTTAGTCTGCCAACGCACCATTTTAGTGTTAGTCTGCCGACTCAATGTGTTTGTGTTGGTCTGCCGACTCAATGTGTTAGTGTTAGTCTGCCGACTCAACGTGTTAGTGTTAGTCTGCCGACTCACCATGTTAGTGTTAGTCTCCCGACTCACCATGTTAGTGTTAGTCTGCCGACTCAACGTGTTAGTGTTAGTCTGCCGACTCACCATGTTAGTGTTAGTCTCCCGACTCACCACGTTAGTGTTAGTCTGCCAACTCAACGTGTTAGTGTTAGTCTGCCGACTCAACGTGTTAGTGTTAGTCTGCCGACTCACCATGTTAGTGTTAGTCTCCCGACTCACCATGTTAGTGTTAGTCTGCCAACTCAACGTGTTAGTGTCAGTCTGCCGACTCAACGTGTTAGTGTTAGTCTGCCGACTCAATGTGTTAGTGTTAGTCTGCCGACTCAATGTGTTCGTGTCAGTCTGCCAACTCACTATGTTAGTGTTAGTCTGCCGACTCAACATGTTAGTGTTACTCTGCCGACTCAATGTGTTCGTGTTAGTCTGCCGACTCAATGTGTTAGTGTTAATCTGCCGACTCAATGTGTTAGTGTTAGTCTGCCGACTCAACCTGTTAACCTGTTAGTGTTAGTCTGCCAACTCACAATGTTAGTGTTAGTCTCCCGACTCAACCTGTTTGTGTTAGTCTGCCGACTCAATGTGTTAGTGTTAGTCTGCCGACTCAATGTGTTAGTGCTAGTCTGCCGACTCAACCTGTTCGTGTTAGTCTGCCGACTCAATGTGTTAGTGTTAGTCTGCCAACGCACCATGTTAGTGTTAGTCTGCCGACTCAACCTGTTTGTGTTAGTCTGCCAACGCACCATGTTAGTGTTAGTCTGCCAACTCACCATGTTAGTGTTAGTCTGCCGACTCAACGTGTTAGTGTTAGTCTGCCGACTCAACCTGTTAGTGTTAGTCTGCCAACGCACCATGTTAGTGTTAGTCTGCCGACTCACCATGTTAGTGTTAGCCTGCCGACTCACCATGTTAGTGTTAGTCTGCCGACTCAACCTGTTTGTGTTAGTCT
Organism: Myxine glutinosa; assembly: GCF_964187855.1. Lineage (NCBI taxonomy): Eukaryota > Metazoa > Chordata > Myxini > Myxiniformes > Myxinidae > Myxine > Myxine glutinosa. Next base: position 99,106,085 of record NC_136273.1, read on the forward strand.
GCCAACGCACCATGTTAGTGTTAGTCTGCCAACTCACCATGTTAGTGTTAGTCTGCCGACTCAACGTGTTAGTGTTAGTCTGCCGACTCAACCTGTTAGTGTTAGTCTGCCAACGCACCATGTTAGTGTTAGTCTGCCAACTCACCATTTTAGTGTTAGTCTGCCGACTCAATGTGTTTGTGTTGGTCTGCCGACTCAATGTGTTAGTGTTAGTCTGCCGACTCAATGTGTTAGTGTTAGTCTGCCGACTCAACGTGTTAGTGTTAGTCTGCCGACTCAACGTGTTAGTGTTAATCTGCCGACTCAATGTGTTAGTGTTAGTCTGCCGACTCAATGTGTTAGTGTTAGTCTGCCGACTCAACGTGTTAGTGTTAGTCTGCCGACTCAACGTGTTAGTGTTAGTCTGCCAACTCACCGTGTTAGTGTTAGTCTGCCGACTCAACCTGTTAGTGTTAGTCTGCCGACTCAATGTGTTAGTGTTAGTCTGCCAACTCACCATGTTAGTGTTAGTCTGCCGACTCAATGTGTTAGTGTTAGTCTGCCGACTCAACCTGTTAGTGTTAGTCTGCCGACTCAACCTGTTAGTGTTAGTCTGCCGACTCAACCTGTTAGTGTTAGGCTGCCAACGCACCATGTTAGTGTTAGTCTGCCGACTCACCATGTTAGTGTTAGCCTGCCGACTCACCATGTTAGTGTTAGCCTGCCGACTCAACGTGTTCGTGTTAGTATGCCGACTCAATGTGTTAGTGTTAGTCTGCCGACTCAACGTGTTAGTGTTAGTCTGCCGACTCAATGTGTTAGTGTTAGTCTGCCGACTCAATGTGTTCGTGTTAGTCTGCCGACTCAACGTGTTAGTGTTAGTCTGCCGACTCAACGTGTTAGTGTTAGTCTGCCGACTCACCGTGTTAGTGTTAGTCTGCCGACTCAACCTGTTAGTGTTAGTCTGCTGACGCACCATGTTAGTGTTAGTCTGTCAACTCACCATGTTAGTGTTAGTCTGCCGACTCACCGTGTTAGTGTTAGTCTGCCGACTCAATGTGTTAGTGTTAGTCTGCCGACTCAACGTGTTAGTGTTAGTCTGCTGACGCACCATGTTAGTGTTAGTCTGCCAACTCACCATGTTAGTGTTAGTCTGCCGACTCACCGTGTTAGTGTTAGTCTGCCGACTCAATGTGTTAGTGTTAGTCTGCCGACTCAACGTGTTAGTGTTAGTCTGCCGACTCAATGTGTTAGTGTTAGTCTGCCGATTCAACGTGTTAGTGTTAGTCTGCCGACTCAATGTGTTAGTGTTAGTCTGCCGATTCAACGTGTTAGTGTTAGTCTGCCGACTCACCATGTTAGTGTTCGTCTGCTGACTCAATGTGTTAGTGTTAGTCTGCCGACTCACCATGTTAGTGTTAGTCTGCCGACTCAATGTGTTAGTGTTAGTCTGCCGACTCACCATGTTAGTGTTAGTCTGCCGACTCAACGTGTTAGTGTTAGTCTGCCGACTCAACGTGTTAGTGTTAGTCTGCCGACTCAATGTGTTAGTGTTAGTCTGCCAACGCACCATGTTAGTGTTAGTCTGCCGACTCACCATGTTAGTGTTAGTCTGCCGAATCAACGTGTTAGTGTTAGTCTGCCGACTCAACGTGTTAGTGTTAGTCTGCCGACTCACCATGTTAGTGTTAGTCTGCCGACTCACCATGTTAGTGTTAGTCTGCCGACTCAACGTGTTAGTGTTAGTCTGCCGACTCAACGTGTTAGTGTTAGTCTGCCGACTCAACGTGTTAGTGTTAGTCTGCCGACTCAACGTGTTAGTGTTAGTCTGCCGGCCCAACTTGATCACTCGGTTTAGCAATGAAACGACATGTCGGTAACATTTCAAGCGTTTGCTCATTGAAGGCTTTTTTTTGTTTTTTTGCTTTTCAGCTCCAAATCAGTGTTCAAATGTTGGTCATTCTGATGAAGATGTAACACTCAAAATGTCAACAGAGAATCTTAATTCCATAGGAACATACTCTTTTTGGGTTTACTTTGATAACATCTATTTAAATGTGAGGGCATCATAGACTAGCAAACAGGCCAAGCAGTTCCAGTGTATGAAGGATGCTGTGTTGAGAATATTTTCATCAAACTGAGCTCTGCAGTCTATTTATTATCCTCAAACTTAAAAAAAATGGGGGGGTGGGGGGGGGGAGATTTCGGATCATAGTGGTGAAAACAGAAGATTTTTTAAAACTCAAATTTGATATTGCGTCATTTCTGCTGGAACGTTTTGCCATCATTCGAGGTTACTTTCAGTGGGAAGCGTGTGGATTTGTGATAGCGGCCATAAGCCTCAGTCTAGTCGTACCTGAATTGATATTTACCTGTGATTTAACGGCGTTTTTCCTTTTCAGCTCCAAAGGTCTCATCACATCCGGAAGGCAATCAAAGAAGATTGTCAAGCACGAAAAGCATGATCTCAAAACAGAATTCAAAATTATTTAATGATGAATTGAAAGACACATTTGATAAGAAAATGTTGGCATCGTCACGATATAATACGCGGCAGAAGTCTTTACAGAAAAGTAAGTGCGCTTCAGAAAACGTCAAGGTGAGGTTGCAGTCAAGCACATCACGGAACATTCCCGGAAGTGATGAAGGTGACAAGAAAACAAAAATCCTGCAAGGAAACGATATAGAACACAAAACGCAGTTTCCTACATCTGATCAGAAGAACTTTTCCAAGGAAGGGGCCAATCAGGTGCAACAGTCTGATGATTCATTTGGACAGACGACCTCAATCTGCCATGCAGACAAAATAAACGACAAAAACATTTCTGATTCCCCGCATCAAACAGTTGTTGAAGCTGCGATTACAGAAACGCAAATGCTCGTCCTCGATTCTGTTCCAAACGACCCAAATTCAGTCGATATATCACAAGCCGCCATTGCCCGAAGTGAAGGTGAAAATGAGACAACGAGGACTGAAATTGACAAATCCGAAACCGATGATCATCACGAGGGCGAAGATTATGAAAAGGGAGCATCTGGTAAGGAAGTGAACAATGACGAAGTGTTTGATAAAGAGAGTGACGAAGAGCCCGAGACTGATGTGGACAGTGACGGCGAGGAAGATGGAAGTGATGGCGAGGTCAACGATGATGGTGACCGTACACAAGAGGACGACGACGACGACGACGATGACCAAGATGATGATGATGATGAAGATCATGTTTTTTGCCAAGCCAGTCTTCGACCCTCGACGAGTGTAAATGGTGCAAGGGAAGGGCTTTGCCTGATGGAAATCGCAAGTAGTGAAATAACACTGAGATGCAAACCGAAGACACCATCGCAAGAGGTCCTGAGTCCACAAATAATACACGAAGAGCAGCTCGTTCAATACCTGATGTGTGAGGCACCACATCCAAAAGCACCACGAGGAATGAGGAAAACTCCCGTAACGCCACGTCGGATGTCGAGCTCAAATCCAAAGAACGCTTTTCTCAATAGGGAATCGAATGCGGAAATGGAAGGAGCAACGAAGAATAAGGTGAAAGAAGGAGTAGATGTTTCCGCTTATCAAACATGCAATGTGAGCAAACAAGGATTGCCAAAGAAAAAACATCCGGTCAACGTCACTGTCAATATGCTGTATCAGGACATCACCAACAACGGTAACAATTCCGATACACCTGCAAATGATGAGCAAGCAGAAGATGACAACGGGTGGGTCGACCTTTCCTATGAGAATTTTGAAGATTTTGATGAAAGCTACACTGAGCAAAGCATCGCAGGATTCAATCCAATACAACAGAGTAAGGGCAGCACAACAGAGCGTGAATTGTCCTCGATAATAGGAGCGAATAGCAACAGTGAAACCCTAATCAATGGATCTATAAATGGGACAAATCGCAAATCGGATTCCGATAAATATTCATCGGTCAAGGAGGATAACTTGGTCAGCACAGGTGAAAACAACAACACTCTTACAGCAAGCGCAACAAAAGTTCCTGCTCACAGCGAAAGCTACCGGAAGCCGAAGATCAACGCAAACGTAGGTTGTGTCGTCCAACAACCACCTTGCTTCAACAACAAGAACGTGAGCGGCTCATTTCAAGGCCAATTGGAAGGAACCAAGGTGTCTCAGAAACGCAGTCAACAAGTCACAGATGATGGACATTCCCTGGAAAACTTATTCATTCCAAAGGAACAAACTCCAAAGGGGTCCGCGTACAACACGCAAGGAGATACTTTCTCAGGTGATACCTTCTTATAATTGTGGAACAAAGATGGTTTCAATTCTTTTGAGAAAAATAACCTTTGTTGAAAATGTTTCCATCAGAAATTTACTACTTTGACAGCGTAGCCCGTAGAGCAATGCAGTCTGGAACAACGTATGTCTGTCGTCCGGTGAATGTATGTATGTACAGTGCATTCAGCAAGTATTCAGACCCCTTCAGTTTTTTCACATTTTGTTATGTTGCAGCCTTATGCTGAAACCGTTTAAATTCATTTTTTCCTCATCAATCTACACTCAATACCCCATAATGACAAAGAGAAAACAGGATTTTAGAAAGTTTTGCAAATTTATTAAAAAGAAAAAACTGAAATATCACATTGACATAAGTATTCAGACCCTTTGCTATGACACTTGAAATTTAGCTCAGGTGCCTCCCATTTCTCTTGGTCATCTTTGAGATGTTTCTCCACCTTGATTGGAGTCCACCCGTGGAAAATTCAATTGATTGGACATGATTTGGAAGGGCACACACCTGTCTATATAAGGTCTCACAGCTGACAATGCATATCAGAGCAAAAACCAAGCCATGAGGTCGAAGGAACTGCCTGCAGAGCTCAGAGACAGGATTGTATCGAGGTACAGATCTGGGGAAACCTACAAAAAAAATTTCTGCTGCATTGAAGGTTCCCAAGAGCACAGTGGCCTCCATAATTCATAAATGGAAGAAGTTTGGAACAACCAGGACTCTTCCTAGAGCTGCCACCCGGCCAAACTGCGCAATCAGGGGAGAAGGGCATTGGTAAGAGAGGTGACCAAGAACCCGATGTTCACTCTGGCTGAGCTCCAGAGATCCTGTGTGGAGATGGGAGAAACTTCCAGAAGGACAACCATCACTGCAACACTCCACCGATCTGGGCTTTATGGCAGAGTGGCCAGACGGAAGCCTCTCCTCAGTGAAAGACACATGAAAACCCGCTTGGAGTTTGCAAAAAAGCACTTGAAGGACTCTCAGACTGTGAGAAACAAGATTCTGTGGTCTGATGAAACCAAGATTGAACTGTTTGGCCTCAATTCTAAGCGTCATGTCTGGAGGAAACCAGGCACCACTCATCACCTGCCCAATAACATCCCAACGGTGAAGCATGGTGGTGGCAGCATCATGCTGTGGGGTTGTTTTTCAGCAGCAGGGACTGGGGGACTGGTCAGGGTTGAGGGAACAATGAACGGAGCAAAGTAGAGATGTCCTAATGAAAACCTGAAACAGAGCGCTCAGGACCTCAGACTGGGCCGAAGGTTCACCTTCCAACAGGACAATGACCCCAAGCACACAGACAAGACAATGCAGGACTGGCTTAGGGACAACTCTGTGTAGGTCCTTGAGTGGTCCAGCTAGACCCCTGACTTGAACCCAATCGAACGTCTCTGGAGAGACCTGAACCGACGACGGACCCCATCCAACCTGACAGAGCTTGAGAGGATCTGCAGGGAAGAATGGCACAAAATCCCCAAATCCAGGTGTGCAAAGCTTGTTGCGTCATATCCAAGAAGACTTGAGGCTGCAATCGCTGCCAAAGGTGCTTCAACTCAGCACTGAGTTAAGGGTCTGAATACTTATGTCAATGTGATATTTCAGTTTTTATTTTTAACAAATTTGCAAAACTTTCTAAAATTCTGTTTTCTCTTTGTCATTATGGGGTATTGAGTGTAGATTGATGAGGAAAAAATGAATTTAAACGATTTCAGCATAAGGCTGCAACATAAAATGTGAAAAAAGTGAAGGGGTCTGAATACTTTCTGAATGCACTGTGTGACCCTCACAAATGCCCACCAATTAGAGGTGAGGATCTGGTCACATGAAAGGGGGGGGGGGGGGGGGGGGGCATAAATTGACAAAAAATGGACTACACTCAGCAAATCTAAGCCTCGCTATGCCATTGGTAGACAATCCATGTTGCTACCTTGTAAGTCGAGAAATGCCTTGGTTTGTTAATTGTTAAATCTCTGACCAACTTAATAACATAATGCACACCCAATGAGGACTATTTTGACAACATGAAACAGACACACGTGTACGTATGAAATGAACATAAAGTTGTCTCCAATTCCCCAAAATCTTCACTAAACTGAACCTTCATACAATATAAGCAGAGTGTGAAGTGGTCATGGTTCATGTACAAGGAAGCTGCACAACTATTGCTGAGGCGACAATGTGCAAGTTCATGTTAAAGGGTGCAGATGTGATATTGTTCGATTCAGTTAAGGGTCTGTTTCGATTCAGTCCCCCCCTTCCCATGCCCCCACCCCCAAAGCCCTCTCCCTCTCACAGATCTCTCGATGTCCCTGCTCTCAGATGTTGTGTTTGTGTTCCTCCCCCTCTCGCCCCATCTTGTCTACCGCTCCCCATCTTATATGTTTTACGTGTCAGTTTGTCTTTCTGTGTGATTAATGTTAGCTCTTTCACGAGCCTCGATCTTGTATACAATAAAAAAAAAAAAAAGGGTGAAAATAGTTTATTCGTGACCCGAAGCAAATTTGTAGTTTAAGTGAAGCAGTTTGTTCTGAAGGATTTATCAAATTTCAGAATCGATATTCAGTTGAAATAAACACTGAAAATTACTGAAACATATTTGGTGAAAAGACGATACCAGTATGATTTTATTGTATTGACAATCCTGATTAATTTGTACATCCATTTCCAGCAATCCACTTCACCTTCCTTCCATATACACCTTACTCCCCTTGACTCAGGTAACTAGAGAGATCGTAGAACACCTTACCCCGCGTACTCTTGAGAAAAGAACGATGTGCGAAAGGTCATTTGAACTCTTCTTGCTTATTGCGTTTCCAAGCAACATTTATATATTTATTTCAATATATTTTAATTTAAATAATTATTTTAAATATTTCTAATATTAAATATTTTTAAATATTTTAAACTTTTATTTAAATATTTCCTACGAGCCACCATTTTGTCTGAATCTCGATATTCCCCAACGCCGGGAGAGCGAGCGGCAAATTTGATTGGTCAAGATGTCTTTAATTGGCGTAGTAATTTGTCCAAGTACGGTACTGCTAAACGGAAGGTTTTTGAAAGTTCCAAGAAGGTGATTTGTGTTCTAGTGTTTACTTATGTAATTACAAATTCAAACATTTGGTGCAAATTCAATTGAAATAAAATAAAGATTTTAACGGTTGTATAATTTTTTTTAAAGTTTACCGCCATTGACGCAGCGTCTTTTACACCACCTTATATAACACATTGCGTTAGTTTGTCGTGCCTGTTGTTTGTGTCCTTTGCGACATCTTTAAAAAGAGTAAGTTTAGTGTTTGGAACGATTTTTCATTTTGTTTCACTGCCAGACAGGCAGACGGACTAAAAAATTACCTTGCTCCTCTCCGGGCATTCACGATCAGGATGAGATTCCATACAATTTGTCAAAATCAGAGCCCAAGTACTGCGAAACTGCAAGTACTGCTATCACATCCGACGTCTGCAGACAGATAGACAGACAAATTGAACCAATTGCATAACCCCACTTTTGGCTTTGTTTTGGAGCATGGTAATTACTTTAAATTAGTCCGACATGATGGTGCAGAGGAAGTGCATTTGAGCTTTGGAGTTTTGGTTTGAATTTGGACCCAACTTCAAACTTGGTGCTTCACAGGTCCAAAAGTGAGACCCAAAAGCTTGTTCCACCATAAAGCGTGCCATCCCTCGGATGGAGTATGGATGTTTAGCTGGGTGTCCTGTCTGATAGCATTAGTAGGTGAACATGAAACATCCCATGGTATTTTTCACGAAGGGCAGGAAAGTTATCAGCGGAACCCTGAACGTTAAAATTTGCCCAAATCTATAATTATTCAAAATATAATAATGTTGATGGACACATATTACGTACCTCCATGGGAGTCAGACTGGATGTCGTGTATGTACGGAGGAAGAAGAGAACTGGAGATAGTCGCACAGTGGTGTGTATAGGCCTATAACTATAGGCCACACAATCAACCTTAATGCAAACAGTTCTGAAAGAGGATCCCATTTTTAATTTGAATGGTTTTATATGATAATTGCGATCATTCTCTTTAATATGATCATTTTCTCTCTCTTTCATTTTTGGTATACTCAGTCGAGCCTGGTATAAGAGCTAACACAAAGAACATATAATAAAGGGAACGAGATACAAGAGGGGGAGAGAGTGAAACACAACAACAGTAGAGAACAGGGACATCGGGAGAGGGATCCGTGGAAGGGAGAGGGCTGGGATGGGGTGCATGGGATAAACAAGATGGACACAACTAGGACTTTCAGGAAAGAAAACGGAGAATTTGAAGGAGGTGGATTTGGGGTGGATTAACGGGGGTAGAAAACATCAAGGTTTTGGATGGGGGAAGATAAGAGATGGTGGTGAACAGCTGTTTTAAAGACCTGGAGGGAGGAGTGGGATTGAAGGGAGTGGGGGAGTTTGTTCCAGAGGCGGGAGAAAAGAGGAATGAAGGAGTGAAGGTGAGCAGAGAGCCGAGATTTCGGCAGTTTAACCATAAGAGGGTTGCAGCAGATCTTGTGCGACCTGTAGGAATATTTGGGGGACAGAGCCCAGAAAGAGCTGGGGGGGGGGGGCAAGGCCAGAGAGGAGTCGGTAGAAGACAGAAAGACCACCAACCTGCCTGCGGTGAGTGAGTGAGAGGCCCTTGGAGTTAGCTTCATCGCGGTAGATTCCAATGATTCCGAAAGCTTTGGTTTCAACAGCGTGAAGCAGAGCTAGGTGTGAGGCAGGAGCACCAGCCCAGAGGGGAGAGCAGTATTCCATTGAGCTGCGGATGAAAGCCTTGTATGTGGTGAGGAGCTCAGGTGTGCCAAGGAAGGACTTCGCACGACGGAGGATGCCCAGTCAGCGACTGGCTTTGGAGGCCAGATTTGAAATGTGGTTTTCCCAGGAAAGATCATGGCAGGTAGTGAGACCCAAAAGCTTGAGTGACAGAACTTCTTGGAGAGGATTGCTCAGAATGTAGGTGGGAGGGTTTTCCAATCGGTCTTTTCAGAGAGACATCGTAAGAGTGAGACTTGTCAGGATTGAAAGACATGTTCCACTTGTTTGCCCAGTTTGTGATTTTTTCCAGGCCTGCAGAGAGTGAGGAAGCTGCAGACTACTGATCTGAGGGGAGGAATGGAGCGGCAGAGAGGGGAGTCATCAGCAAAGAGATAATAATAATAATAATACATTTATTTTGTATAGCGCTTTTCAAGAAACCCAAAGACGCTTTGACATAGTACGTAAAACAAAGACGTAAAAACAAAGGGGGAGAGGATTTTCCAGAGAGTCGGAGAGATCATTGATGAAGACCAGAAAAAGCACAGGGCCCAGAACACTGCCTTGGGGAACTCCAGCCTGAACAGGAAGAGGAGATTAGAGAAATCCATTCAGGGCCACACGTTGACTATGCCAGCCATGTGTGGAGATTTCCATGGATACCAAAAGAGGAGAGTTTGGTGAGCAGAGCGGGGTGCCAGACCGTATCGAAGGCACGTGATATGTCAAGGGAGACGGCTCTAATTTCCTGTTTGGCATTGAGGACCTCCATCCATTGTTGAGACAGCAGAAGCAGCATGTCCAGAGTAGAGTGACCTGGTCTGAAACCAAATTGATGATCAGAGATCAAGCCATTGGAGAAGAGGAAAGATCCAATATGGGAAGCCATGATGGATTCTCTTGTTGTTTTTCTACTTTAGTTATGAATCCTGTTTACAAAGCAGCTTGTTGAAAATTTTATAGAAAAAAACAAACAGCCATGAGATCTTTTTTGTGTTGGCAGTGACGCAGCAGTGTTTGCAATCCTAGTCGTTACTGATGAATCAGTCTTTATGTGCTTTTCTTATTCATGTTGAATGCGTTAGGACACGCTGAGTGACAAATCTTATAGTTACAGATAAAAGGACTGCCAACAAAGACTAAATCTAACAAGTATGGATACTCTTGTCATGGTATTGAATAAGGATGGCCTGGAGCTAGACTTAGAGGTCCACACACTGACAGGATGGCCGAGAGGTAAGCCAACATACACTCGCTCCAAGCTGTCTAGCCTGGGTTTCAATCCCGACAAAGCTATAAACTGTCAGCCTGGCGTTTCACAGTTAGGATGGCAGGTAGTCAATATTTGTGCAATCCCTCAAATGGACGTTAAACTGGGTATCCCATCTGCCGACATTAGTTGGTGGACGTTAAAGATCCTACAGTGTTATTCGCGAAGCGTTGGTGAGATATCGACGGCACCATGTCCACGTTCCTAATTCCTGCCCTAACTACTGCTGGGAAGGCAACAGCAAACCTCCAGCATAATCCATGCCAAGAAACTGCCTCTGTAGTACTGGACCGGCCTTCGGTCAGAACACCAGAATACAATACAAATTGAGCAAGAAAGAGCACTCAGATTGCAGACCCTCGCCAGGATGTTTTCAGTGGTTTTTAAGGCATTTGTGTTAAAAAATATATGGCGGCCAAACCACGTGACCGATGACGTCAGCATTATGTTTTTTCTCCACCAATTTATCCCTAGGTTATGCTCAAGAAATTTCATCTTGATCGGATGAAGTTTTGTACTTGTCGAATTATGACATCATAATGGAGGCACCGATGACATCATCATTAACATATCTTATTCCCGATGGAGAGTTCTTTACAATGAGCCATGTCTCAATTTTTTCTATTCAGCACTTTCGGAGATATAGAGGTGCAAATTTTTTCGGTTTTTCCAAGATGGCGGCCGAACCACGTGACATATGATGTCATACTTATCATTAAAAAATTCTACAGGTGGAGTTGCACCTATGGTGAAAATTTCCTGTCAATCGGGCCAACAGTTGCAGAGAATATAATATTTATTCTGTGCGGACAAACAGACAGACAAAGACGTGACCGATGACGGACAAACAGACCCCAATGCAATACCCTCTCCTCAGGCGAGGGTAACGAAGACTTCACCGATAGTCATGATATGTTTATACATGGTGTCCATAAAGTCCTTGTGCACCTTTGAACTTTATAACTTTTGATGTACACATGATATAAACAAACTACAAATGACATATGGAAACATAATGATCATGTTTTGTGATTGCTGATGTTGTTCCCCTGTGCCCGAAGCGGCCCTTAAGCAATAATTGGTTCACTCTGTCTGTCTTTCTACAGACGTCGGTCTCTGATCGAGGAACTACTTAGTCACAATTAAATTATATGTTTTGAACATTGTAGAACATAAATTGGAAAATAGGTCGGAGCACAAACCCGCAGTTTAGCAGCACTTTGCGTCTGAATTTGACAAATTGTACGTAATCTTGTCCAGAGCATGTATGCAAAGAGTACGGTAACTCTTTATAGTCTGTCTGGCAGTGAAACAAAATTGAAAATCTTTTTAAAAAGGGGATTTACTGTTTTTAGGGACATTACAAAGGACACAAATTACAGCCACGAACAACTAATTGAGCGTGTTAAATAAGGTGGTGTAAAAGACGGTGCATCAACGGCGGTAAATATCAGAATTTTTTTCCCAACTGCCTATGAAACGTTTTATTTTATTTCAATTGAATTGTATACTTGAACATGACAGAACACAAACCTTCCTCTTACTTTCAAAAACATCCAGTTTAGCAGTACTTGTGTAAAATTATGCCATCTCGACCAATCAAATTTTCCGCCCAACCAGCACGTGACGTGCAATCAATGAATTGTCATCTCGGGAATAAAGGCGGACAAGTGCCGAGGCTTGGGGTCTATTGTGGCCTGAGGAAGCTCGTTGGTAACTGGGCGAAATGTCGCCCGAGACCGGGTCTGCCGTTGCTTATTACTAAACTTGGCATTTTTACCCATCACTTAGTGAGAAATGTAATCAAAAGTTGGACTTCACAAACATTCTGCAATATTCGCTCATTTTCTTGAGGTCATCTTCCATCTTCTCGGATGTCATTGAACATCGCCTTCGTCAACCTTCCTTGCTGCTTACACGAGATACAAGATGGCTGCCATGTATATGGTGCGAGCAAAAACCACCTCCGCTTCTCTGTGAAACTCAGTATTGGATGCTTTGGTTTGAACCTCCACTTAAAATGAGCGAAACGAAACATTTTGAAAAGATTTCATTACTCTCACTCAATTTTCAACATCACCGTAACGCGGATTGTTAAGTTGTTTTTAAACTTTATAAAAGATGACTTGTAATACCGATTACCACCAGGTGGTGCTATACGATAAACATTTATATAGAGAGAATTGGGGTCTTCCCCCCACCCTGAATCCCCTCTACCAGATGTGCTACCCAGGCATAAACCATACCTGGGGTACCTTAAGGTAACATGCAAAATTTGCTTGGATTTGCTTCAGTCGATCTTGAAGCAAATATAAACAAACAACCACTAATTGAGCTTTTTATATTCGATTAGTGGAGTAGATCTCGTTACGGTTGGTTGGATGCCCTTTTTGGTTTTAAAACGTAGAATTCCAACCGCCCCAATATTAGGGTTTGGGTTAAGGTTGTTAGGTTTAGGGTTGTTAGGGTTACGGTTAGGGTTAGGGTTAGGGTTAGGGTAATCATCAATATATTTAAATATCAAAGTGTGCTAACATTATTCCCGTGTGTGCAGTTAGGGTTAGGGTTAGGGTAATCATCAATATATTTAAATATCAAAGTGTGCTAACATTATTCCCGTGTGTGCAGTTAGGGTTAGGGTTAGGGTAATCATCAATATATTTAAATATCAAAGTGTGCTAACATTATTCCCGTGTGTGCAGTTAGGGTTAGGGTTAGGGTAATCATCAATATATTTAAATATCAAAGTGTGCTAACATTATTCCCGTGTGTGCAGTTAGGGTTAGGGTAAGGGTAATCATCAATATATTTAAATATCAAAGTGTGCTAACATTATTCCCGTGTGTGCAGTTAGGGTTAGGGTTAGGGTAATCATCAATATATTTAAATATCAAAGTGTGCTAACATTATTCCCGTGTGTGCAGTTAGGGTTAGGGTTAGGGTAATCATCAATATATTTAAATATCAAAGTGTGCTCACATTATTCCCGTGTGTGCAGTTAGGGTTAGGGTTGTTAGGGTTAGGGTTAGGGTAATCATCGATAAAAATGGTAATCATCAATATATTTAAATATCAAAGTGTGCTAACATTATTCCCGTGTGTGCAGTTAGGGTTAGGGTAAGGGTAATCATCAATATATTTAAATATCAAAGTGTGCTAACATTATTCCCGTGTGTGCAGTTAGGGTTAGGGTTAGGGTAATCATCAATATATTTAAATATCAAAGTGTGCTAACATTATTCCCGTGTGTGCAGTTAGGGTTAGGGTAAGGGTAATCATCAATATATTTAAATATCAAAGTGTGCTAACATTATTCCCGTGTGTGCAGTTAGGGTTAGGGTAAGGGTAATCATCAATATATTTAAATATCAAAGTGTGCTCACATTATTCCCGTGTGTGCAGTTAGGGTTAGGGTAAGGGTAATCATCAATATATTTAAATATCAAAGTGTGCTAACATTATTCCCGTGTGTGCAGTTAGGGTTAGGGTTAGGGTAATCATCAATATATTTAAATATCAAAGTGTGCTAACATTATTCCCGTGTGTGCAGTTAGGGTTAGGGTTAGGGTAATCATCAATATATTTAAATATCAAAGTGTGCTCACATTATTCCCGTGTGTGCAGTTAGGGTTAGGGTAAGGGTAATCATCAATATATTTAAATATCAAAGTGTGCTCACATTATTCCCGTGTGTGCAGTTAGGGTTAGGGTAAGGGTAATCATCAATATATTTAAATATCAAAGTGTGCTCACATTATTCCCGTGTGTGCAGTTAGGGTTAGGGTTAGGGTAATCATCAATATATTTAAATATCAAAGTGTGCTAACATTATTCCCGTGTGTGCAGTTAGGGTTAGGGTTAGGGTAATCATCAATATATTTAAATATCAAAGTGTGCTAACATTATTCCCAGGTGTGCAGTTAGGGTTAGGGTTAGGGTAATCATCAATATATTTAAATATCAAAGTGTGCTAACATTATTCCCGTGTGTGCAGTTGGGGTTAGGGTTAGGGTAATCATCAATATATTTAAATATCAAAGTGTGCTAACATTATTCCCGGGTGTGCAGTTAGGGTTAGGGTTGTTAGGGTTAGGGTTAGGGTAATCATCGATAAAAAGGTAATCATCAACATATTTAAATATCAAAGTGTGCTAACATTATTCCCGTGTGTGCAGTTAGGGTTAGGGTAAGGGTAATCATCAATATATTTAAATATCAAAGTGTGCTAACATTATTCCCGTGTGTGCAGTTAGGGTTAGGGTTAGGGTAATCATCAATATATTTAAATATCAAAGTGTGCTCACATTATTCCCGTGTGTGCAGTTAGGGTTAGGGTAAGGGTAATCATCAATATATTTAAATATCAAAGTGTGCTAACATTATTCCCGTGTGTGCAGTTAGGGTTAGGGTTAGGGTAATCATCAATATATTTAAATATCAAAGTGTGCTAACATTATTCCCGGGTGTGCAGTTAGGGTTAGGGTTAGGGTAATCATCAATATATTTAAATATCAAAGTGTGCTAACATTATTCCCGTGTGTGCAGTTGGGGTTAGGGTTAGGGTAATCATCAATATATTTAAATATCAAAGTGTGCTAACATTATTCCCGGGTGTGCAGTTAGGGTTAGGGTTGTTAGGGTTAGGGTTAGGGTAATCATCGATAAAAAGGTAATCATCAACATATTTAAATATCAAAGTGTGCTAACATTATTCCCGTGTGTGCAGTTAGGGTTAGGGTTAGGGTAATCATCAATATATTTAAATATCAAAGTGTGCTAACATTATTCCCGTGTGTGCAGTTAGGGTTAGGGTAAGGGTAATCATCAATATATTTAAATATCAAAGTGTGCTAACATTATTCCCGTGTGTGCAGTTAGGGTTAGGGTTAGGGTAATCATCAATATATTTAAATATCAAAGTGTGCTAACATTATTCCCGGGTGTGCAGTTAGGGTTAGGGTTGTTAGGGTTAGGGTTGTTAGGGTTAGGGTAATCATCGATAAAAAGGTAATCATCAATATATTTAAATATCAAAGTGTGCTAACATTATTCCCGGGTGTGCAGTGTGTTTGAAGGGACAATGCCAGTCCATTCTGGCCTGGATTCCTCTCTGCAAAGTCCCATTCTAATTCGAGGTTGCCCTCATCACTCGGCCCACCTGTCCTGCTTGGTGAACCTTCGGCAGTTTCTGATTGCTCCTTGTTGTTCGGTACATTATCAAGTGCATTTCATTTCTGCGCACTCATTTGCAGGTCGGCTTGCACACAGTTCCACGTTCGGCTATGTAATCGAAGACATTTAGCAGTCAATGTGCTCCCTGTGCATTTTAGCTGAGTGACAGCATGGTTGTATAGATGCAGTAAATGTAACATTTGACTTCTACGTGTATTTGAGTTGAATGCTATTTTTGATCATCAAGATGTCGGTGACTTTATATTTTTTATGATGAAGATGAGCACATTGTTGCAATGACCGTCATTTGTCACGTGCTGTAAGCGCTGTGTTCATCTACGCACAAAGCTTATAGTTTCTGTTCGAGGATAACTCTTTGTTGGCATGTGATGTGTCCCTGGCACCTTCGTGCCATCTCGGTTGCCGCGGTTTACGGAACTTCAATCGGTGCCCCAAAAATAAAATGTATGCATGAAACACACTTCACTCACATTCCATGGTAAGAATACAATTTTATTTCCTGAAATGACAAAACGGTTTGGTGCAGCAATGAAAATCAAATCGAAAAATGGGCTGATGCCACCGAAACGATCCTCCATTTGTTTTCCTACTGAATTGTTCAGAAGGGCCCACAGTGGACTCGCCTCGGAGATGTCTAGTCTGGGGTTCCACTATGATCAGGACTATAAACTGCCTCTCTGGTGTGTTGTAGGGAGGCAGTTGCATCAATGAGTGTGCCTTCTGTCACACGGGATGTTAAACTGGGAACCTGTTTGCCAGTAACAGTTGTTAGTGAGCATGAAACCATTCAAAACCCCAATGTGTACGCTTTTCCACCCCCAAGTTATTGCCATAACAAGCCATGGGTGTCATTCAGGACATATTACAGCGGTGGTCCCAATATCACCCTATACCAATATGTGACACTATATGATGGTTCTGCCATAATCCTCAATGGATATAAGATGGCCCAAAACACACGCGTGAGCACACACACACACACACACACACACACACGCGCACGCACACACACACACACACACACACACACACACACACACACACACACACACACACACACACACACACACACACACACACACACACTCACTCAATGCAGGCAGCCTCTGCTCAATGCAAATGACATGAAACATGAAGATAGACAAGCTATGCTTTATCATATAGGACAAAATACATCACATACATAATCAGGAATAACTCCTGAATCAGGAAAGTATTGGAAATCAGTACTCAATGGCACTTGTGGTGCTTTCTTCTGCACACAGTGAATTGATAGAAGGGGGAAAAAAACTCACTTCATAGAATGAACTTTGAGGTACAAGTTATCTTTTTTATAACCCACTCTGTTTATTTATTTATTTATTTATTTATTGCACACTGTTTGCTCTTCTCATTCGATGTAACGTTTTCTCGAAATTCTTTGCTCTCATTTTCATTTCCACAAAGGGAATGGAAAATTCATGTCCTTTCCAGTGGTACCAGTTAATTCCCTGCAACAGAAAATAAAAAGGAAAAAGGAAATGCAATTTTGATTCAACATTCCTGATCTCATGACATTTTCATATAAATACAGCAGAGTGTGAATGATGCCGAGTGGTCAATGTTACACTCTCACGCAAGAAATAATACTTGGAATTCAATTGGAGTCTCGAACCAAAGGCTCAAACCAAAAATACCAAGGGATGTTTGATGCCCTCTCCAGGAGGATCATGCACTCTCCAAGCCGCCATACCTCCTACCTGTCACCGAAGGTTATGTTTTCACCTCTGTCTGTCTGTCTGCTATTGTCTGTGAGCAGGATATCTCAAAAAGTTGAGGATGCATTCGGACGAAATGTGGTGGACAGGTTGGGTGTGCGACAGGGAAGAATTGATTCGATTTTGGTGAAGTTCTACATCCGGATACGAATTTTTTACATTTATTTTGAAATGATTCTTCACCATTGAGAGTTGAGGCCAAAAACTATATATAGCACGATATTTCAAAAAGTTGTGGATGGATTATGACAAAAATGGTGGATGAGTTGGGTAGGTGACAAGAACACACCGATCAGATTTTGGTTGAGGTCCGGATGCAGATCCAGCCTATCAGTGGGATACAAAACGTAAACTTTGAAACTTTGGTCCCCTCCCCCCTCCCCCCGCCTTCCCATGCCTCCTCCCCCCAAGCCCTCTCCCTCCCACAGATCTTCCGTTGTCCCTGTTCTCTGCTGTTGTACTTGTGTGCTTCCCCCTCTCTCTCCATCTTGTCTCCCGTTCCCTTTATTGTATGTTTTGTGTGTCCATTTTTTTTGTGATTGATGTTAGCTCTTACACGAGCCTCGATCTTGTATACAAAAAAAAAAGAAAAAAAAGTTCCACGTGGCAGAGGTATGCGCTCTATCGTGTGTCGTTATGGTATGCGCTCTAGATCCCTTCTGATAGTGCAACAGACCACATGATGATTCAAATCTGATTCCTATTCTAAATAAGCCAAGGTCGAGCAGATCAAAGATGAGCACATTACCAATCGACGGAAAGCGTGTAAATAAGGCATTTTTTAAAAACCCCACAAAAACAATCCATATACCTGGCTGTGAGTGTTTTCATTGTATTTCCCATTCAGATTCACACGGTGGCAGTTTTTGTACCACCAAGCAGCTTTGTAAGTTGAAGCACAGTTGGTTAGTGCCATGTCATGGTCTTCATCGGAGGTCGAGAAGGCAGCATTTTGATGATATGACAAGGAATCACCTGTAAAGGACATCTTATTAAACATCTTGTGTTCATGTTCACAGTTATTGTCATGAGTGCAGTAAAACAACGAGCTGCATATAGTCAGGGTTGCGATAATGACGAATTTGACGCCATTTTGTGTCCAATGTGTGGGACTGTGTGCGTGATTGTATTTGTATTCTGATCCAATGAGGAGAATGTGTTAAACTTTTCCAGTTTTATTGGGGAATGAGTAACAACATCAATCTATTTATTATCTGAATAAAAATAACAAAACTTTAAATGTACTTTTTTTGTTGTAATTTTATTTTTCACCCTTTCTATATTTTCATGGACACTTTCAAATACAGTAAAATAAAATAATGAAATAAAATACATTAAATTAAAACTCGTAATAGGCATCCACCTTGACCACCTTGTGGAACGTCTGCCGAGGCCCTCACCTTTTCTTTCTCCTGCCCTCACTTTTTCACTGTTATTCACTTTTAAATTTGTTTTTCTTTGCAACCGATCGAGCGATTGACACGAAATTATCACATAGGAGCGCTTACCCATGGAGATAAAAAAAGTTACATGGTGATTGGATAGAAAATGTGGTGGCGCTCCAAAAAAAGTGTTTCTGTGGCCATGGGTTGCAGGGTGTTTCACATATCAGGAATAAACCGCCTCGACCTCGCTTCGCATAGTCTTGGCTGAATAAAATACGATGTCAAAATCATATTGTACTATGGACAGGACTTGCATGTGAAAACAGAATTTATGTGAAAACAGAGCAGAGACTATCGTTTCTGAAATATACTTTTCTTTCTCTCTTATTTTGATCATACTAAAATATTATAAACCACAAACATATTTGATTACCTTTTTAGACAGTCGCTAATGCTGTTTAACACTAAACTGAAAAGGAGAAAACCTGGGGTATGTTCAGTTACCAAGCAGATAGCTAGCGCTTGCCAAGCCAGGCGTTCCTTATCAACAGCTTTGAATGGAGTGTTTGCTCGAATGCTTAAACCACTCGTCGCATATTTGATTACCTTTTTAGACAGTCACTAATGCTGTTTAACACTAAACTGAAAGGGAGAAAACCTGGGGTATGTTCGGTTACCAAGCAGCTAGCTGGCGCTTGTCAAGCCAGCCATTCCTTCCGAACAACTTTGCATGGAGTGCTTGCTCGAATGCTTAAACCACTCGGCGAGCTCTCTACAAGAAACTTGGTAACTGAACACACCCTGACGTTCTTGAAGCCCGACCCCAGATCGACTGTAATCTATGTACCCCAGAGAGAAATGACATTTCCTGCCGCTCCCATAGGGAACGGGTGTACCATTTAACTAAATGTGGCAAGTGAGGTCCGTCTTGAATTTGTCTTTCACAATTAGGTGGAAAATGTTTTAAAACTGCAGTCATTATGGGAAACATCATTTTTTGCAAAGCGTTGGGTGACGTCATACTTTTCTTGTCAGGCATCATTGGAAATTTGTGCCCACGATTATAAACGGATGTTCAAACCTGTTTGCATCATTTATTTTGACTTCTATGTGCTTCAATACTATGTAACATACTTTTGTTATCCTGCTCACATGTTATTGTTACATTTAATGTGCACTATTTCATTTTTTATTCTGATTTTTCGATCTTATGCAGTGTTGATGCTGAAAATCCCTAAATATCAAATAAAGTTAGTTTTGTCTTTATTATCATAATCATGCTATCTGCGAGATATTTGATGTAAACCTAGACAATATTGAGTAGCCTATGCATCAACCGTGATGATCACACACTGTGAGTCGGCCTAGTGTAGAGGCTCGACCTAGTGTAGAGGCTCGGCCTAGTGTAGAGGCTCGGCCTAGTGTAGAGGCTCGGCCTAGCCGACTTAACACACGTTTTTTTTCAAATGTAGCAATTGATTCTGGAGGCTTTTAGCAATCAATAAATAATGTGATAAACTGGAAATAAATGCACATTAGCACAAACTAAATGTGTACAACAATAAACTACCAGATCTAGCTCGCACAGCCGTGAATATTAAAATATTTGCCAGTTCAGTCTATTGACATTAGCGTCCCATATTATCTTTCTTACAGTATTTGTGGGAAACCTGTACATTGACATTTTTCTCAGCAATTGGTACATCCTCAGGCACATTTTCTCATCTAAATTGTCAAGTTTTTTTGTGTACGTTTTAAACTCTTTGATGATATGTGTCTGTGTCTCTGCTCTCATGTGGGCACAAAATGGCGTCAAAGCATCACGTGATCTTGAAAAAAAAATGAGGGAGCCATTGTCGCAACTCTCCATATATATATATATATATATATATATATATATATATATATATATATATATATATATATATATATATGTGTCTCATAAAAAACTTACCAGCTGTCCCATAATAGTTGCCAAGCTGCAATTTGTAGAATGTTTTTTCATTTCCAACGATGAAGTGGCCATACTGTGCATAGGCGGTCTCATTGGCAGCACGGAGATCTACCCGGAGCTTATATCGACCTTGAGACGTCAGCTGGTTGAGATTTTGAAGACCTTGACAGGAAGGAAGTGGATGATATAAAAATTCACATTTTACGACACAATAAAAACATAAATGGATAATCAACTCGCTAAAAGTTATTATTCTACATGTAGCATCTCTGCGCAAGTAGTGCCGACTAATGTTGCTAATTTTTATGCATTGCATCTAAAAACAGCTGAAATTAATACCATGCGCCATTTTACATCAGTTTGTCTGTTTATGTTTTAATTACCTCCACCACCAAAGGTGGATGGAGGTTATGTTTTCACCCCTGTTTGTTTGTTGTTTGTGAACAAAATATCTCAAAGTTATGGACGGATTCGGACGAAATTTGGGAGAGATGTAGCGCATGTCACAAGGACGAAATGATTAGATTTTGGTGAAGATCCGGATTCGGATCCGGGTGCTAGAATTTGTTAAGTGATTCTTCGCCATTGGGAGATCGGGCCAAAAAGGATACATAGCAGGATATCTCAAAAAGTTATAGACAGATTTGGACGACACTTGGTGGACACGTTGGGTGCCTGACAATGAAGAATCGATTCGATTTTGGTGAAGATCTGAATATGGATTCGGATATGAGAATTATTTAATTTTTAAATGATTCTTCACCATTGAGTGATATGGCCAACCAGGTGAAGGTATGCTCCCTACTGAGTGCCGTTCTAGTTTTGATTCATGCTTCGACAGCTCCAAGACAGGAACAAGCAGCTTTGAAAAACTTCCAACCAACTGTTTAGTGTAAAATAGGCAACTTTTCCTTTCCAATTTATTATTATATATTTAGTGACACTTGATACACGTCATTGTTTGAAGCAGTTTCACCATGCTCTCTCTGAATTCCTTACCAAGCCAGAATTCCTCATGAGGATCACCAAATCCTTTTTCATACTCTTTCCAATTTCTGAAGAAGTCTGTCTTTCCATTCTGTCGTCTTTGAAAAACCTGGAAAAGGGACATAGTGTGTATATGTTATGGAAACAGGACACTGGGATACAAGTATTATTTCATGAAGTGTAATTTAATCTTAACATATTCACAAAATTACTATCACACTTTCAATATCTAATACCCTATAATTGAAGCTGAACCTCACAGAGGAGCAGAAGAAATAAAAAAAGTTGAGAGGAAGTAAACTAAGTTAGACAAAGAGATCAGGAGATTATGCAACAAAAGAAAAGAAAAATGGATAAATCATCAAAACAGTAAATCTATTCTATAATTTATATTTCCTCTATTTTTTAATTTATAACACACACTTAACCCTAAGAGTAGTTCTTCATTGTGAACTGACAACACCAGCAGATTAAGACGAGTTCTTCATTCTGAACTGACAACACGAGCAGATTAAGACTATATCTTCATTCTGAATTGACATTAGTAGATTAACACTACTTCTTCATTCTAAACTGACAACATTGGCAGATTAAGACGAGCAAAAGTCAATGTGAAACATGGTCAATGTCAATTTTTTTTTAATGTAAGGCTGTGATTCAGGGAGTACTAGCAAAGTGAGACAGTAAAAGCAGGCTAGTATTTGAGTGTGGTTTGTCAGGAGAATGCTAAAAATCAGCTTGTATGAGAGAAAGACCAATAAGGAAATATTACAAAGAACGAAGCCAAAAAAAAGCCAAAAAAGGAAGGTAATTTTTTTTAGACACTTTTTTTTTTTGGACAATTTTCATTTTTGAGACAAGAGCGCTTGGTGAATTTGTGCATCTATACTATAAGAGAGATGTTTGTCTGCCTGTGTGTCCCAAATCTCTCATAGATGTCCAAACAGATCTTCGTCAAACTTTCAGAGGTTCATCAGTGAGTGCCGGGAAGGGTTTTAGGCAAACAATGTTTAGAATATTTTGAAAAAAGTTTTTTGTTTTGGATTTTTTTTCATTGCTCGATCATGCTAAAAACCTTTGTAGCTACAGCCACGTGAAAAAGTAAGTACACCCCATGTAAAGTTTTGACTTTTTCAACATATTTCAACATACAGCTGTTTGATCTTCATTTCAACAATATTGATAGATAAAGGTGATATAATAAAACAAATATCATGAAACATTTACATTTTGTAGTCCTAGCCTGGTGTTGGGCTAGCGGCTAGGGTGCTGGCTTAGGATCCAAGGATCCTGGGTTCGAAACCCGGTCGATCGCTGAATTAACGCCAGGGGGGTTGACTCAGCCTGTCATCCTTCCGAGGTCGGCTAATTGAGTACCAGTTCACTGGTAATTCCCTGTTTGTCGTAAAAAGGCGACAAAAAGGGTTGGTGGCAGGAAGGGCATCCGGCTGTAAAACATTGCTTCAAAAAGGGGACCAAAAAAAAAACAACAAAAACCATGGTCCCCGAAAAAGGCCAACCCCCGCTTTGCGGGGAAAAATGGCCTCTAAAGGTTTTTTTATTTTTTTTATTTTTTTACATTTTGTAGTCCATTGTATAATTTAAATGAACATAAATGCAAATTTTGCATGTGGAAAAAGTAAGTACACCCTTGGCTCTAATAGATGGTATTGCCCCCTTTGGCAGAAACAACCTCAAGTAGGCGTTTCTTATAACTGTCTACCAGTCTCTGACATCGACTGGGAGAAATTTTTGCCCACACCTCCATACAGAATTATTTCAGCTGTGCGATGTTTGAGGGGTTTCTTGCATGCACAGCTCGTTTCAAATCCACCCACAACATCTCGATGGGATTTAGATCCGGGCTTTGACTTGGCCATTCCAGAACCCTCCATTTCTTTCTTTTCAGCCATTCTTTGGTGGATTTACTGATATGTTTAGGGTCATTGTCATGTTGCAAGGTCCACCTTCGGTTGAGCTTCAACTTTCCGACAGATGGCCTCACATTATCCTCAAGCACCCTCTGGTACAATGAAGAATTCATAGTGGATTCTATGATGGTGAGCTGCCCAGGCCCTGATGCAGCAAAGCTGCCCCAAACCATAATATTTACACCACCATGCTTTACAGTTGGTATCAGGTTCTTGTGGTCAAATGCTGTCTTTGGTTTTCGCCAAACATGTCTTCTGGTACTGTGGCCAAATAGCTCTACCTTTGACTCATCTGTCCAGAGCACATTGTTCCAGAAGTGCTGGTCTTTGCCTAGGTGTTCATTGAGAAACTTTAGTCTTGCCCTGATGTTCTTTCTGGACAGCAAAGGTTTCCTCCTGGCACACCTCCCATGTCGATCAAATTTGTGCAGCCTCTTTCTAATGGTAGACTCGTGCACTTTGACATCAACAGTGGCAAGCGCTACCTGTAGGTCCCGTGATGACATTCTGGGGTTCTTAGAGACTTCTTTCAGCGTCTTGCGGTCTGCTCTCGGGCTGAACTTGCTGGGGCGGCCTGGCCTGAACAAGTTGGCAGTTGTTTGGAATCTTCTCCACTTGTAGATGATCTTCTGGACAGTCGAATGATTGATTTCAAATTGTTTGGAGATCTTTTTAAATCCCTTCCCAGACTCGTAGGCATCTATAACCTTCTTTCTGAAGGCCTCAGAGAGTTCTTTTGATCTCGGCATAGTGACGCCGCACACTTCAACAACAAAGAGCAAACCAAACGAAATGTCTGAGGTTTAAATAAGACAGGTTCCTCCAAGATCCTCTCTAACGATGTTCTAATCATTTGCACCTGAGCTGGTGCACCTGATTCTAATTTTAGGTATTTGAAGTCGTGATAAATGTAGGGGTGTACATACTTTTTCCACATGCGAAATTTGCATTTATGTTTATTTAAGTTATACAATGGACTACAAAATGTAAATGTTTCATGATATTTGTTATATTATATCACCTTTATCTATCAATATTGTTGAAATGAAGATCAAATAGCTGTATGTTGAAATATGTTGAAAAAGTCAAAACTTTACATGGGGTGTACTTACTTTTTCATGTGACTGTCTGTGAAAGGTGATATTAAATGATTCTCGACCCCATTCCTTAGTGGGAGTAGGGAAGTGTTTCAAGACTGCACAAAAATTGATTTTTTCCAAATGAAGCAGCACTGGGCAATGCCCGGTACCCCTGCTAGTTACTGATTCAGGTGTTGAAGGGCCTGAGAGAAAGAAAAATAAGTATCTGGAAAATATATTGAGGTAGTTTGGCTTGCAAGTGCAGCTGAAATGCTGCATCTTACATAAGATAAGGGACAGGAAGAGCTGAACATCCAAGACTGTCAACCCCAGATAGGGGATGACACATGATGATATTTGTGTGCAAAAAGATGAAAACAGATCCCTTCTTACCAACCATCCTCCCCCATCAGTCTTCATGTCGCAATAAACATTAAGAGGCTGTGATTGGTTGTTGAACAGGTAGATGTCATAAAAGCCACTTTCGGTGTTTTCATTCATCATGACCTGACCACAGTCCTTTGGGAAAGCAATATTCTTCTCTTCTGCAAAAAGATATAATGGGCAATTAATGTATCAACAGCATAACCGCAGCTCAATACAGGTACAACCAGCAAACTAAGTCCATAATTAAACCCCAATCAAATATGCATTTGATATAATTATCGCCGATTATATATTTAGTTATCATCAGAATTAAGGGTCTGGGGAAGATGTAATGGGGAGGGGGAAAAGGAGAGAAGAGGGACCGGGCAGTAGAAGTAGGAATCGGCAAAGGAGCTTATGAAGCAAGGCGCCCAGAAATAGGTTTTCCTTACATTTCATTTATCCACAATCAACTTTAGATATATGTACATGATCTGGACCCCTTGATTATTTTACATCGATGTATTACTTTGGGGTCGTATTTGGGTTTGTGCCATACAAGGGAGGGTATGATGATGTAATATCATGTTTTAGGTATGGTAAGAGGGAGGATGATTTATGATGTCATATCATAAGGCAACCTTTATCAAAAAACATTTCTCAGATTTCCCCGAACCAAAACCATGATCCTCCTTTCTCCCCTCGTTAATTCCCCCCCCCCCCCCCCCATCACCCAACCCCATTCCCTTCTCCTTCCAAATTTCCAGTTTCCCTCTTGAGAGTTTCCTTCTGTATCCATCTTGCCCACCCCATGCATTCTCTCCTGCCCTCATTCCTCCCCATGCCCATTGTTAGTCCACGTCTGGTAGAGCGGAAACCTCCACCAGGCTGAACAGTTTACGTTTTGAATCCCACCGATAGGCCGGACCTGCATCCCAACCTGAACCAAAATCCAATCGGCTTGTTCTTGTCAACTTGGCGACTCATCCACCAAGTTTCATCCAAATCCGTCCATAAGTTTGTGATATTGTGCTCACAGACAGACAGGGTTTTTTTTTTTTCAATGGGGTATTTCCCGCCACAAAGCCACACGAAGTGGGGGCTACGCAAAGAAAACAAAAGCAGAACAACCAGCCCCTTGGATTGAAACAAGACAAATAAAAAAAGTTGCCTCGTCTTTAAATAAACTCATTTTCTCAGAGTAATGAAAGAACCAGCTCCTTCTGATGAGTCCCACTGGGAAAAGAAAAGTCATGGGATGTTTTTGTTTTTGTTGTTGATCTTAGCTATGTATGCAATGTTTCGCTTCCAGGTGACATGCATGATGTGCTTTTCACACGTGTTGGCGAGAATAACACACTAATTTATGCTAAAAGTGGCTGCACTCAGCCAGTAACTATATCCTTCAAAGAAAGGCAGTTCATATTGTCGGACAAATGTTTGAATTGATTATTTTTGATTTCCATGCTCCAATCTCTATTTGATTTGAAGACAATGCCGTCTACACTATAAAAGTGAAATTACTCTACTTGTTTGTTTGCTATTACTGCAGATCGAACCCCCTAAGTCTGTGTTTACTAAAGAGCCTCATAATAATATGGTCACAAATAAACAATTTGCAGTATGTTGTCCTGATGAGCCCACAACAAGCGCGACATCTAGATCGACATCTCCGCCTTTGTCTATTTGTGACCATAGAGCTCTAATCTCAGTCTGCAAAGACTTGAGTACCACGCGGATGCCTCCTAGTTTGGAGGTGATGTGTTGGTATAATTTATGCATATGATGTCAGCGCCATGTCATGGGGTTGGTGTGATTTTTTGGTTGATGTATTTATATAAACAGTACTTCAAAAACTAAATAACTGCTGAACCAAATTCAACCAAATTTTGCATGTTGCCTCAGGGTACCCCAAGTTTGGTTTCTGTCTGGTTAACATATCTGTGGGAGGGAGTTCAAGGTGTTAGACCCCAATTCTCTCTAGGTAAATATGTATTGTATAGCGCCACCTGGTGGTATCTGGTATTACAAATCATCGTTTTACATTAAGAAAGTTTAAACAACTTAGCGATATGCATTACACTGATGTAGACATCCGAATGAGAATAATTCAACATTTTCAACATATTTCATTTCACTCATTTTAAGCGGAGGTTCAAACCAATCATCCAACACTGAGCTTCACAGCGAAGATGAAGTGATTTTTGCTCACGCCGTATATGAGCAGCAAGGATGGTTGACAGGATAGGTGACTTCCAAGCAGATGTAAAATGACCTCAGGCAAATTAATAGAGTTAATGGAGCACAACATGTTGTTGTTTTCTTAATACATGGTCCAGGCTCATGGAAGAGTTAGGACA
Organism: Myxine glutinosa; assembly: GCF_964187855.1. Lineage (NCBI taxonomy): Eukaryota > Metazoa > Chordata > Myxini > Myxiniformes > Myxinidae > Myxine > Myxine glutinosa. The sequence continues at coordinate 99,133,382 of NC_136273.1, forward strand.
CCGAACAGATCAGAATACAACATAGGAAAGGGAAGAACAGGAGACAGGAGAAAAACCAATAGCAGGACAGAGGGAGAAAATATACAGAGATGGACAAACAAGGGATGCAGGTAATGATGAGTGGTCGGGGACAATGCAAAGGGTGGACAAGCAAAATTTTGGGACAGGTGGGTTGTTTAACGGGTGAAGAAAAGATCATGGTTTTGCATGGGGGATGACTTCAGATGGTGGTGAACAGCCGACTTGAAGACACGGATTCATTAATTGTCCAAATATATAAGAAGGTGATTGAAGAGAGTGAGAAATGTGGTTCCACAGGTGGGGAAAAAGAGGCATAAATGAGTGGAGGTGAGCAGCGATCCTACATTTAGGTAGTTTCTCGAGGAGGGGGTTGATGGTGGACCGCAAGCATTTTGATTACATAAATCAGCAAAGCGACGGGTAAAAATGGCTAGTTCTCAATCAGCAAAGCGACGGGTAAAAATGGCTAGTTCTACATAACTAAGGTGGAAATTATGTTCATTGTCATTGTATAATCGCAACTGCACTTGTTCACATACTTTGGTAACCTCAGATGCAATGTGGTATTATCAAACTTCCAATAAAAACCCAGCCAACTTATTAATGACCTTCGGGAGGAGGTTATCTGTATACCTGTCCTGTCCCTCATCTATTATTCATGTAGTGCTGATCTACACTTTGGAGTTGATTATCAATATAATTTGTGATTATTAATATGATTTGACACTAGCAGGAGTTGCGACCGCTCGTGTAGCGACTCGAGTTGCAAGCAATTGAAAGGTTCACCCAAGTTCGCTCGAGCAGATGATGAAGATTAACATGAACAAGGCAACTGAAGTGGAGCAATAAATGCTACTCATGGAAATACACCTTGACCCCAAACCTAAAAAATTGTCAGGTGGTGAACAAAAATCAGGTTACCCCAGTCGAGCCTACCCGTCATTTCGCTGACGAGTTTGATCAAAACAGAGCATTTTGCACGTCTCTCGGTGAGTTTCACTGAGGATATAAAATGCAGTGAAACGTGAAAAAGGGATCTTTGATAACACATAGTTGTTGCTGTAGTTGGGTTGTTGTTGTTGTTTCTATCATTGCTTATGTGCTCCTTCCATGTACAACGATATTATTTTTCTATTGCTTCTAGAAGTATTACAATATATAATTTTGTGTGCTCCTTCTATGACTGTGATGCGTTATTGTAAAGGGTTATTGCCGTCATACCATTGGAACCCTTCACTCCTTCATTCCTCTTTACTCCCGCCTCTGGAATAAACTCCCTCACTCCCTTCAATCCCACTCCTCCCTCCAGGTATTTAAAACAGCTCTTCACCACCATCTCTTATCTTCCCCCATCCAAAACCTTGATCTTTTCTAACACTGCTAATTCACCCCAGATCCACTTTTTTTTTTGAAATACGGACTTCTTTCCTGGAAGTTCTAGCAGTGTCCATGTGTTTTCTACCTCTCCCACCTCCCCCCTTCCCATACCTCCTCCCCCCAAGCCTTCTCCCTCCCACAGATCTCCTGATGTCCCTGTTATCTGCTGTTGTACTTTTGTGCTTCCCTCTCTCTCCCCATCATGTCTCCCGCTCCCTTTATTATATGTTTTGTTTGTCCGATTGTTTTTTTTTGCGATTGATGTTAGCTCTTACACAAGCCTCGATCTTGGTAACAAAAAAACAAACCCATTTCTTACAAAGCTCCAAGTCCTGCTTCTCCTCTTGGAAAGAAGGGCTTTCAAGACAGGTAACCTATGATTAAACGGACACATTGTTTTTTCCAAGTAAAGTGATTTTTGGTTTTCTAACTAAGTAAGTTGATTATAAGTTTTCCAACAGTGCCATTTTTATGATTTCACGGCAGTAGCAACCTTTTAGAATAAAGCGTGACGGACACATGGATTGGCGGATTCTCCTTTAGTAATGCAAGATGAGTTTAAATGAAAATATGATGGTAAACTCACTTGTTGTAAATCGTTTCTCCACGTTTTCACTGCGCTGCCTATTTCGCACTGTAGCAATCTTGAGCACATAGTCCGTTGATGATTGCAAGGATTTGATGAATGTTCTCGACTCTTTTGATGAAATATTCACAATCTGCAGAAGAAAATAAATATTTCATTCAAATCGTGTTATTTTGAATTTCTGTCCTCAAATCCTGGTGTCTTAAGCAACAGTGACAATTTGTCTACAAGTTTTCTTGTGGTTATAATATCCACACCGATAAAACCATAATGCTTATACCTTGTGCTAACTCAGGTATACAAGGAAAGGTAAAGCACGAAAAACCATTTTGACTATCGCATCCATGTAAAATCAATACATTTTGACTATCACATCCATGTAAAATCAATACATTTTGACTATCACATCCATGTAAAATCAATACCTTAAGCGATATCTCATGTACTTAGCATTTATTATAATCTATTCACATAATTTATTCATTTAGTAACATTATATTTTAATGCACTTAATTTACATATACCACACAAATTGTTGGCAAAGTCAATGGGGTGTGGCTAGACAAAATATGGTCTTCCCTCGACTATGTATATCCAAGGATTGCAGGTGATATTCCAACTTCTGCGATATTACAACAAAACAACAACGACATTCCAACAACAAAATATTTTTCAGAATTAGTCAGGTTCACTATGTTTTTTCGTTCAAAATCATGGTAGATTAGCAAACCTATACATTTTTGGAAACGTTATTACATGGAAAATCTGAAAATCAATGTTTACATTTGCCAATTCCGACCAATTCGATTCGACCAATTCGACCAATTCGACCATTCGACCAATTGCTTCGATCGACCATTCGACCAATTCGATTTGCCAATCAATTTGACCGACCTTTGCTTGTGTGGAACGGACTGTGAAAACGATGCGGACTATATTGTCGGATACGACACACAGGACAGTGATGACGAACTCTAAATGGCATATTCTGTAATCGTGTATGTTTGATGCCATTGACTGCCTGTGTATATTTTGTCATTGACTGCCTGTGTAGATGTGAAGTTATACCGACTGCATGTGTATATATGATTTTGCTGACTGCCTGTGTATGTTTGGTGATATGAATTATTGTGACACATTTTGATGTTATTAACTGCCTGTACAAAATGATAACATGTATTTGATTATGCAACTTATCGCGAATATAAAGACAGTATTTTGCAATTCAAAACCTTTGATTCGTGTCTTACCATTCCCCATCGCACTAATTTGATACTTTCATTGGATTCCTTGTCTCTGAAAATATAGGTTTAGTATATTTTAAAAAGTTTTTAGGGTAATTAGAGGCAGAAATAGAACAAAATATGTATTTTACAGTGGCCATTTTGAAAATCCAAAATGGCCGCCATACAGGTATCTCTCCAAATGTAAACATTGATTTTTAGTTTCCTTATGCTATAACCTTTCCAAAAATGTATAGGTTTGCTAATCTACCATGATTTTGAACGAAATATAATTTATTGACATAGTGAACCTGACTAAATCATTGGAATCTCCCATGATGAAGCTAACTCCGAGGGCCTTTCACTCACTCACCGCAGGCAGGTTGGTGGTCTTTCTGTCTTTTACAGTCTCCTCTCCGGCCTTGCCCGCCCAGCTCTCTCTGTGTTCTGTCCCACAAATATTCCTACAGGTCGTACAAGATCTGCGTGCAACCCTCTTCTGGTGAAACGGCCAAAATCAAGACTCTCTGCTCACCTTCACTCCTTCATTCTTCATTCTTCTTTTCTCCCACCTCTGGAACAAACTCCCTCACTCTCTCAATCCCACTCCTCCCTCCAGGTCTTTAAAACAGCTGTTCACCACCATCTCTTATCTCCCCCCATCTAAAACCCTGCTAATTCACCCCAGATCCACTTTTTTGAAATTCCGACATATTTCCTGGAAGTCCTAGCAGTGTCCATGTGTTTTTTTATACCTCTCCCCCCCCCACCCTTCCTTCCCGTGCCTCCTCCCACCAAGCCCTCTCCCTCCCACAGATCTCCCGATGTCCCTGCTCTCAAATGTTGTACTTGTGTGCTTCCCCCTCTCTCCCCATCTTGTCTCCCGCTCCCTTTATCTTATGTCTGATGTGTCAGTTTGTCTTTTTGTGATTAATGTTAGCTCTTACACGAGCCTCGATCTTGTATCTATCTATAATTCCAGTAATCTCTGTGTGTTTGTTTGTTTGTCTGTGACCGCTGTTTCTCGACAACCACGGGTCCGATATACTTTAAACTTGCCAGGTATATTGCTGGGGACCCGAGGATGTGCCTTTTCAAGGTTTCATATTAATCGGACAATTACTTACCGAGCTATGTCCAAAAAACGATTCAACCAATCAGAGAGCAGCGAGCTATCGCGTGTGCCGAACGTGGCGAACACACTCTGCCTCGGATGGCACATTTGAGAGCGTATTCATTTATTTCACGTTTGCAAACTATGTTGGCGCTATGTTGGCGTTAAACTATGTTTTAAAACTAATAAAAACCATTTCATGTAAATAGAGGGGGGGGGGGGGGGGGGGGGGATTGTCACTGTACTCGCAAGCCGTTCGCCGTTCGCTTTGGCGTTGCGAATGGACCAAAACATTTCATGGACCAAACCATTTCATGTAAAGCGTTCGCCGTTCGCTTTGGCGTTGCGAATGGACCAAAACATTTCATGGACCAAACCATTTCATGTAAATAGAGGGGGGGGGGGGGGGATTGTCACCGTACTCGAACCCACGTACCCATGTACCCACGTACGGGCATTGCACCCACGTACGGGCATGCCCTAGTCTATCTATAATTCCAGTAATCTCTGTGTGTTTGTTTGTTTGTTTGTCTGTGACCGCTGTTTCTCGACAACCACGGGTCCGATATACTTTAAACTTGCCAGGTATATTGCTGGGGACCCGAGGATGTGCCTTTTCAAGGTTTCATATTAATCGGACAATTACTTACCGAGCTATGTCCAAAAAACGATTCAACCAATCAGAGAGCAGCGAGCTATCGCGTGTGCCGAACGTGGCGAACACACTCTGCCTCGGATGGCACATTTGAGAGCGTATTCATTTATTTCACGTTTGCAAACTATGTTGGCGTTAAACTATGTTTTAAAACTAATATAAAACTAATAAAAACGAATTTGCGATTCATCGTAACTGCGATATACGACCACGGAGGTATATAATAAACTGGAGAGCCAATGACGGCTGTCGGCTGAAGCTAGCGGAAGTTGCTTGGCGGCCATATTGGGAAGCCGATTGTGACATTCGTCCACATCCATCAGGGCAAGTAATACAATACACCGGACTCGAACATGCAACTAAATTGGAAGTTTATTGTTCAATAGTTGTTATTTTTCCTTAGCTATCTGATGCCAATAACTGCAAATGAGGGTTGTATAAATTACAGCACTAGGTGGTTTGCCATTGCCTTCCCACTTCGCAGTAGCAGTAGGTAGGGCAGGACGTTGTTCAGGGTCCTGGTACGAATCCCGATCCTGGTATTTCACGGGCAGGGCGACTGATCATCCTGGCGAACGTTAAGCCGGCTGTCTTGTCTGCTAGTGAAGGAGCTGGGGCTCCCACGTCGATCGGGGAATCGGAATCGGGGAATGGAAGCTGAATGACAGTTGGAAAGTGCCTGTAGCATACTTTATGATAAATGGATTGTCGGGGAAGGAACAGGCGAATTTGGTGACACAATGTCTACTAAAATTGCATGATATCGGTGCAGAGGTGGTTTCCTTAACTTGCGATGGACCGTCCGCTCATTTGACAATGTTACGTGAGCTAGGTGCCGACATCACGCCGCAGAATGTGAAACCAACATTTCCCCACCCAGCAAATCCCGAAAAGAAATTTGTGTTGTACTCGATGCATGTCACATGCTTAAACTTGCAAGAAACTGTCTTGGATCCATGAAAATGATGGAGGATGGCAACAAAAAAGTCATCGCGTGGAAATACATCCAGGCACTCTTTGATCTGCAGAAGAGGGAAGGCTTGCGTCTGGGAAATAAGCTCTCCCGGAAACACATCGAGTGGAAGAGCAATGTCATGAAGGTGGACACAGCCGCTCAGACATTGAGCACTAGTGTGGCAGATGCAATTCGGTTTTGCAGGAGACACTTTGCAACTATCAGAATTTCAGGGCAGTGAGGCTACCTGCCAATACATTGAAACATTGGACAAACTGTTTGACATTCTAAATTCTCGCAATCCATTGGCACGAAACTACAAGGCACCACTCATGACATCACGAGAAGGACTTTTCCTGCCATTCCTGGATACTGCCTACAGTTACTTGTCCAACATCAAAAACATGAATGGTCAAGTTATGACCAATACGCGTTTGAAAACCCCCTTCATTGGTTTCATGATCTGCATAGAGAGTGTCAAAATTTTGTATTTCACATATGTCAAACCTGCCTCATCTCCCCTGCGATACCTGCTCACGTACAAAATGAGCCAAGACCACATTGAACTTTTCTTTGGAGCGGTCCGCATTGCATGTGGAAGTGGGAATAACCCAACGGCCCGGCAGTTTGTTGCCGCATATAAGCGCCTCTTGATGCGACATGACATCAAGTCTGCAAGTGGGAACTGTTCTGCACAGGACTCAACCAGAATCCTGAATGCGGCTTCCTTCAAGTGCGTTGCAAAGCAGGCTGTGCCTGACGAGAGTCACGACATGTTGGTGGCCAGACGATACGACCTGGAGTTGAGATCGCCGGCAAAAGAGGACCACGACTATGCGGATATTCCAAATTTTGAGCAACTTTCCATCTTTACAGAGTCATGTGTTGGCTATATTGCCGGCTATGTGGTGAGGATGGTGAGGAAGACTCTGAAGTGTAGCCAATGTCTTTCTGCATTGACCAGTAACAACGAAGAATGGCAAACCACACCAATGTACAGCCTGATTGTTACCAAGAACAGGGGTGGCCTCATAGTTCCCTCGCACAGTGTTGTTCGTGTCTGTGAGGCGACTGAACGCTGTGTCAAGAGGCTCCTGGCTGTAAGCAATGGCAAAATGCCTCGTGAAAGTGGGATAAGAGTGGCAATTTCCACTTCTGTCCTTTCTGAGGTCGGTCGGTCTACATTTGCTTCCTTGGATCGGCACATGTTTGACTGTGAGGCAGACAGCAACCATGTGTTTGCTTTAATACATTCTGTATCACAATCATACAGCAAGATACGTTTCCATCATGTTGTGAGAACACTCGATGATGACATGAAGGAAGAGCGCATCAGGAAAAAATATTGCAAACTGGTCCTGTTTGCTCACCAGTGAGGCAACACCAGAGCAAGCTGAAATATAAGAGCGACCTCATCTCTACATGGTGTGGGTGTGTTTTGTGGGTTAACTGTGAATTGTGTGGGTTAACTACATGACAGCGTTTCATGTCATTTATGTGACTGACTCACTGTTGATGTGTTGCTGACCCATGTCAGTGTAGAATAAACTCTGGTTATCATTATATCTGCGTGGTTTCTAACATCTCGGTAATAGAAACATACACATCTTAGTTACAATATAATGACTGAATTAAGTAACATCATATAACATGACAACAAATCAGATCTTTATATTGAGGAATATTATAGAACAAGCCAAAGAATGGCAAACGACGATGTACCTCAATTTTATAGATTTCTAGAAAGCTTTCGACTCCTTGCCCAGAGAAAGTCTGGGTCATAATGAAGAAATACAGCATACCTGGAACATTAGTGAACCTTGTAAAAGCCCTTTACCAAGACTTTCAATGTGCGGTCGTCGACCAAGGTGAAACAACAGAATGGTTCAAGGTGAAGACAGGAGTTAAACAGGGGTGTAACATGTCAGGATTCTTATTCCTACTAGTGGGTGATTGGGTCATGAGAAGAACGATAAAGAACACCGAGCGGTAATTTTGGGCACTTTTTTTTCAAACAAGCTCTAAACCATTGGATTCCCCAGGAAAAATGCGTCTAGAACCAACTTCAAACTTAATGAACACCATTTCCTTAAAGAACGGGATTCTGAGCCCGAATATCAGTTCAAATATTAGTATTCTATATTAATTAAATAGTCGGCGGTCCTAAAATTCGCTCCAGCTGCATCATCAGTGCGCCACGCCTTTGCTTTGACAGGCTTACGATCGGCTTCCCAATATGGCCGCCAGACTATTTCCGGTGGCTTCACGGCGGCTAATGCTGCGAGGTGGCCAATTGGCTCTCCATATTATATACCTCCGTGTATACGACCTTCCGGAGCTCCCGTGAGAGCGTGCGCCATTACGGATAGTAATTCAATTAAAAACATAAAAACATTGTCCCAATTCAGTCAGAGCGAAGGGCGTTGTTTTAAGCGAAGAGCGTTTTATTTTTCCCCTTAAATTCAGTCGCCGGACGGTGAAAGCTTTTTTTTGGGGGCAGCTACTGGCAGCCACGTACGGCCAATCACAGGACACGTTGTTGTGTCGACGTGCCGTGTTGTTTTCCCTCGCGGTTTGGAATGTTTTTCCTTTTCATTTTTTTTCTCTTCCTTACGGAAGTACGGGCATTTCCTTAAATTTGCGATTCTTTCGCTTTCCTGCGCGTTTGGGCACACTATGGCGATTTCTTTTCTTTGCCAAACTCCGCAAGCCGTTCGCTTTGGACCAAACCATTTCATGTAAATAGAGGGGGGGGATTGTCACCGTACTCGCAAGCCGTTCGCTTTGGACCAAACCATTTCATGTAAATAGAGGGGGGGGATTGTCACCGTACTCGCAAGCCGTTCGCTTTGGACCAAACCATTTCATGTAAATAGAGGGGGGGGATATAATTTTAGATATACAGTATATATAGTACGGGCATGCCCTAGTATGAAAAAAGAAGAAAAAAAAAAAAGGATTTATTCAGCTTTCATACAATTGGGTGTCATATACATATGAAGTACACAGGAGGGAGTAAATTGAGAAATGTATTAAAGAAAGTCATACGAAGGGAAGAGAAGAGAAAAAAAAATGGAGTGTAGGTTAATGACTATCACTCCAATAGAGTTAGTGCCATCAACAGCAGCGCATGCAATTAGCGACGCAACAATGTGAACAGTTGGGTCCATATTGTTTTCACTGATGCGTTTATACACTGCCTCAACTTAAAGAGCAGACATGCTGGAGTCTCAAGACAAGGAGGATTCCTGCTTTACTAATTACACCTTTAGGCAGCACGATTGGTTGGCGGAGACAGCCTGATGGTGTGGCCTGGCCGGCATTCCAGTTGGCTGATGAACTGATCTTATCAGATGCTGTTGATGGGGGAACTGATGGTGATAGGATTGTAGAGGTGGTAGTAGTAGTAGTAGTAGTAGTAGTGGTGGTAGTGGTGGTGGTGGTGGTGGTAGTCGTGGTAGTAGTGGTAGTAGTGGTGGTAGTAGTAGTAGTAGTAGTAGTGGTGGTGGTGGTGGTGGTGGTGGTAGTCGTAGTAGTGGTGGTGGTAGTAGTAGTAGTAGTAGTAGTAGTAGTGGTGGTGGTAGTAGTAGTAGTAGTAGTAGCAGTGGTGGTGGTGGTAGTGGTGGTGGTGGTAGTAGTAGTAGTAGTAGTAGTAGTAGTGGTGGTAGTGGTGGTGGTGGTGGTGGTGGTAGTAGTAGTAGTAGTAGTAGTAGTAGTAGTAGTAGTAGTAGTAGTGGTGGTGGTGGTAGTCGTGGTAGTAGTGGTAGTAGTGGTGGTGGTAGTAGTAGTAGTAGTAGTAGTAGTGGTGGTAGTGGTGGTGGTGGTAGTAGTAGTAGTAGTAGTAGTGGTGGCAGTGGTGGTGGTGGTGGTAGTCGTAGTAGTGGTGGTGGTAGTAGTAGTGGTGGTGGTGGTAGTCGTAGTAGTGGTGGTGGTAGTAGTAGTAGTAGTAGTAGTAGTAGTAGTAGTAGTAGTAGTAGAAGTAGTCACACAGGTCAATTTTGTTCGGGTCTTTCCATTTGAGTACCCTCACTACCCATTTGAGTGATGAAATGATTGTGAAATGGATTTGTCTTTGTTGGTCTTTCTTCTTTAAGCTCATTCATATATTTTCTGTCTTTACTATATTTCTATATAGAAATAATAAAAACCTGACACAACATGAAAAAAATAGCTTTGTGGGGAACTGAGGGTTATTTCCCGACGGTTTCTGAGAAGATTTTAAAATAAATTGCCTGAATTTGAGATGAACCCCCATTTTCAGCCTCTTATAGGGGGCGGATCCGGATGGGAAGCACAACCACATGAGACCTTACCATTCTGATGTATCATACCAAATTTGGTCCATATCAGTCATGTAGTTTGTGAGGCAAATAAGTTTTAGTGAATATGAGGAATTACGGGAGGGAGCCTGTAGCCCCCTTACAGACCATAGGGAGCACAACTTAAGATTAGGGCATGGTCACGATGCCACATGGCCAGTTTGGTCAGTCCAGGTTTGGTCCACATGGCCAGTCTGGCATCTGTTTGGTGGTTTCTGCAAAGAAGATTTTTGAATGAAATACCAATATTTGGAGGAACCCCCACCCCTTAACCCACTTATAAGGGGCACATCTGGACGTGGAGCACAACACCATGAGACTTTCCTATCCTGATGCATCGTACCAAGTTTGGTCTATATTGGTCGGGTAGTTTGTGAGGAGATGTTTTAGTCAAATGTTAGTACGGACGGACGGTCGGACACCGGGACCCACTTTATAAGGTTATTTCATTGAAATAGCCTAACTAGCTATCTATTTTCCTTATTGTGATGACAACCAATTTTGATGGACATTTACAGTGCATTCAGAAAGTATTCACACTCCTCGACTTTTTCACATTTTGTTGTTACAGCCTGAATTTAAAATGAATGAAATTGAGATTTTTTTGTCACTGATCTACATATAAATGGAAATGAGTGTAGATTTTTGAAATACTCCATAATGTCAAAGTAGAATTTTGTTTAGAAAATTTTCAAATTGATTGAAAATGAAAAGCTGAAATGTTTTGAGTCAATAAGTATTCAACCCCTTTGCTATAACACTCCAAATTGAGATCAGGTACATCTAATTTCCTTTGATCATCCTAGAGAGGTCTCGACAACATGACTGAAGTCTACCTGTGGCCAATTCAATTGATTAGACATGATTTAGAAAGAAACACACCTTTCTATATAAGGTCCCACAGTTGACAGTGCATGTCAGAGCAGAAACTCTACCTTGGAGTCCAAGGAACTGTCCATAGAACTACGAGAGAATTGTGAGGAGGCATAGATATGGGGAAGGGTATAAAACAATTTCCAGTGTTGAAAGTTCCCAAGTGCACAGTGAGCTCCATCATCAGGAAATGGAAAGAATATGGAATTACCCAGACTGTTCCTAGAGCTGGCCGTCCGACCAAACTGAGCAACCGGGCAAGAAGGACCTTGGTCAGGAAGGTGACCAAGAACTCAATGATCACTCTGACAACTGCAGAGGTCCGTGGCTGAGTAGGGAGAACCTGCCAGAAGGACAACAGTCTCTGCAGAACTTCACAAATCTCAGCATTATGAGAGAGTGGCCAGACAGAAGCTATTCCTGAAAAAAAGGCACATGACAACATGCCTGGAGTTTGCAAAAATGCACATGAAAGACTGAGCGCATTAGACAAAAACTGAACACTTTGGCCTGAATGCAAAGCGCGATGTCTGACGGAAACTGATCACAGTTCATCCCCCATCTAACACCATCCCCACCATGAAGCAAGGTGGTGGCAGCATCATGCTATGGGGATGCTCTTCAGCGGCAGGGACTGGGAGACAGTAAGGCTAGACGTAACAATGAATTGATCCAAATACAGGCACATCTTTGCGGATAACCTGCTTCAGAGTGCAAAAGACCTAAGACTGTGTCGATTTACATTCTAACAGGTCAATGACCCCAAGCATTCAGCCAAAGCAACACTGGAATGGCTTCAGAACAAGAATGTGAAAATCCATGAGGGGCCCAGGCAAAGCCCAAACTTGAATCCCATTGAGAATCTGTGGAAAGACTTGAAGATTGCTGTTCACCGACGCTCCCCATCCAACTTAAGAGCTTGAGAAAATCTGCAAGGAAGAATTGGAGAAACTCCACAAATCCAGATGTGCAAAGTTGATACAGACATACCCAAGAAAACTCGAAGCTGTAATCTCTGCCCAAGGCGCTTCTCCGAAGTATTGACTCATGGGGTTGAATATTTATGTAAATTAGATATTTGTGTATTTCATTTTTAATTATTTTGTAAGAATCTCAAAAGAAAATACCAATTGATATTATTGGGTATTTTGTGTAGATCAGTGACAAAAACATCTCAATTTATTCCATTTTAAATTCAGGCTGTAACATAAGAAAATGCGCAAAAAGTCAAGGGGTGCGAATACTTTCTGAAGAAACTGTAAATGACCTATTTTAGCTTTTTTGGCTATTTTTCTAAAAAAAAAAAAATCAATTTTGTTTGAATCTAAAAGTGAACTGTATTTTTTAAAGTTATATTTTCTCTTAATCATAAGTAACTTTACACTCATTGAACAGAAAGGTTTCCCTTTCTGTAAGTTCACTTTTAACTTGATGCAATGAAATATCACAGACAGGGCTTACCTGTACATTCTTATTACTTGTCGAGTAACTGAGCTCGTATCCTGTGAAAAAAGCAACCGAGGGATTCCATGCCAGGTGGACACTTTTCTGGCCAATGTGCAAGAGTGTAACATTTGTAGGAGGATCAATTGCTGTAAAAAAGAAAGTTCAACACACTTTTGTTATTTACGACCCTTTTTTGTTATTTTGTCATTTTTAGAAAATGTACAGCTCCTCCATGAGGTATAAGGCTCATGGAGGAGCTGCATACACAAAACACCAAAACAGCCTGTCTGTTTAACTGCCGTATTATGGCTACATGACACCGACCCCTCCCTAATTGGAGGTTAGGCGAGGTTATAATTCAGCAGGGTTGCCCATCACTCTGATTTGTTGTACACTTGTGAACAGCTCATCCTCCATGACTATGAAACACAAAAAAAACACAAAACACACACACACACACAAAAATCACAAATACACACAACACACACACACACACAACACACACACACACACAACACACACACACACACAACACACACACACACACAACACACACACACACACACACACACACACACACACACACACGCAGAACACACACACACACACACACACACAACACACACACACACACACACACACACACACACACACACACACAACACACACACATAACACACACACACACACACACACACACACACACAAACACAACACACACACACAAACCCAAAAACAAACACACAAGATAGCAGCGCGGCAAGGACGCCTCATTTCTCACTCCCCATCTTTCTCGACGATTACATTGCCTGAACCCACCTGTGACGCTTCACGTGTCTCCATTCCGAAGAGGAAAGATATCAAGACATCAAAAGGTAGCAATGGCAGCGGAGGAGACAATAATCGAATTGAGAGGCTGAAAAGCACGAGGCGGTGTGACATGGAGCAAAGGCCCGCGCCAAACCGCCGACATTGGAACAGCACGGCAAGCTCACGAAACGTGGAATGCTCAAATAGACGTCACTGCATGTAGCTGAAGGTCAGAGAAACATGTAGGCCTCAAAAAAGTCGTGTCACCGAATGAAGCAGCGAGGCTACCATCTCTGAGAGATGTTGAGCGGTCCCTGAAGCAGCAACCAGAGAAAGAAGAAATCGAGTGCGAGTGGGAGCATCGTGGCGGACATACCGCATGGTGCAAATGGCCAACAGAGCTACCGTGAGGCCTCGAGTAGGTCTACAGAGACCGTGAGGAATGGGAGCATCACAGCCGTCAAGACGGACAGAAATCGTCGCATGGAGCCAAAGGTCAGACAAATGTGCACGGCTCATAACAGCAGTCTATGCGGCCTCGAGTGAAGCGGTGAGGTTAACGTATCGGTCGGGACGCTAAACGGTCCATGTAGCGGCACCTGGAATAGGAATAAAGCATGTGCGAGTGGAAACATAGTGGCTTACAATAATGCATGGTGCGAACAATCGAGTGAGCTACAAGGAGGCCATGAGTGGTGCAATAGAAGCCCCGTTTTTGACTGTCGTGTGACGTTTGTGACTGTCGACGAGCTGGGTGGGTTGGAGAGCGTTAAAAAAAACAACTCCGAACAAAGGGTCGCAGGCCACCAACAGAGAAAGCTACGTGATGTCTATGCAGACACACCAGGCAGTCGGGGTGCATCCTGCTAAGATAGACAGCTACACCTTCCCCAAAAAGAGGCAGAGTCCTGCATCAAAGTGCAAAGCTACAATGGTGCTGCCTGTCTCAAAGGAAACATCGAAGCAGGGCAACAATGAAAAAAATAACGAAAGCTGGAATGCTGTGGGGAGGAGGAGGGGGGGGGGAGAAGGGGGCATTCTTCCACGCATAAGGTGCTCTGCATCTGAATCGAGGGGGATGGGTGGCGAAGGAGACTGATTAATGGTTAGAACACAAACGGATACAAATGATAATGTGCAGAAGGATGAAGAGGTACAGAGGAGAGGAAGCAGAGGAGCAGGGTAAGGATGATGAGGCACAACGTGATCTGGAAGAGAGCTGGCCAATAAGATAGAGGAGGTGCGAATAACACCAAATGAAGAATGACCACAACCAATTCAACGACATAATAATGAATGTACAAAATCAATAATCGGCAGAACAAACAAATCTTTAAAATAAAAAAATACAAAAAACAGCCACACTGAAAGAAATAAACATAATGAATTTTGCAGCAGCTCTATTCATTCAGGAAAAAGTAACAACGAAACACCGCAAGAAATGAACAGGTTCCACAAATAAAAAAACAAACAACATCATGGAAGCGACGACTGGAGAGACAGAGGAAAATGCTGAAAAAGGATAAAGGACAAATACAGCAATTCCAAAGAGGAAATCAAAGCTCAAAACTAAAGAGGGGAATCCAGAAAATAAAATACAAACATAAAATTGAAGACAAAGACCGAGAGGTTGCTGAAAATAAACTGAAAATCGAAATGATAGCATGCAAAATAAAAACACTACAATGAGGATAACACGAGGACAAAACAAGGCCAGATGTTTGAAAACAACCTGAAAAGATTCTAACGTGAACTAGAGAAACAGAAGTGTCATCTCCCTTCTGAAAAAGATGAACTTGAACGATTCTGGAAAGGAATTTATGAAGATCGAAAATAACACCAGCAAGAGGCGGAATGCATCCGGAACCTGGAAGAGAAGAAACAACATCCCGAGGAAATGCACCCAGTAATGATTGATACAGAAAATATAAAGCATCAACTTGAAAAGATGGCAAACTTCAAAAGCCGGGATCCGAGACGGGATCCAAAACTTCTGGCAAAAGCAATTTGATGTTCTCCACATTCACTAAGCTCGAGTGTTTAATTAACTTCGACAATGGGGATCAGGAAATGGATGAATGGCTCACAGAAGGTAACACCTTCCTCATCCCAAAATCTGAAGAGACACAACAACCCCACAAATACCGACCAATAACCTGTCTACCAACAACATACAAACTCCTGACCTAGAGGCAGAGCTTAAGGGATGTGTAAAAGAGGATGCTACAGAACACTAGTCCACCTCCTACTAAACAAGGCCATACTCGAAAATTGCAATACAAGAAGACCATAATTATCCACAGCATGGATAGACCGCAAAAAGGTTTTGATGATGTCCTACATTCATGGATGATAAAATGCATGTAAATATACAAGATTAATCCCCAAATAATCAAACGATAGAGAAAGCAATGGAGCTTTGGAATACCACATTGATATGACAGCATTCGGAAGGAAAGATTGAAATACCAGTACCAGTACCAATTGAAATACCGATTCTCAGTGATGGCACGGAAATGAATTGCTATTGTATGAGCAAGTGATTTTATGTAATGGAACATGGCTGGTTTGCAGGCTCCTTAATTTGCAAATGACTGAGATTTTTGTTGTATACATAGTCGAGGCTCGTGTCAGAGCTAGCACACTGAACGGATCAGGACATAACAGCCAAAAACAGGATGCAAAACATGCATGGATGAAGAAGGAAACTCCAAGGAGAGAAAAACAAATTAGGAGGAATTTGGGCAGGGTTAACAAGGATAGAAAAGATCATGATTCTGGATTGGGGACAATCTGAGATGGTGCTGAACAGCTGTCCTGAAGACCTGGAGTGTGGAAGTGGGAAAAAGAGGGACAAATGAGTGGAGGTGAGAATTTAGGTAGTTTCATCAGAAGAGGGTCGGTGGTGGACCATGTGAGCCCTGCAGAAACCTGGAGGGAGGGTGTGGGGGGAGGAGGGGGGGGTGACCAGGCATGGAAAGAGCAGAGAATGCAAGACCAAAAAGGAGGCAGAAGACAAGAGAGACCACCGACCTGTCTGCAATGGCAAAGTGATAGGCCCATAAACTCAGCTTCATCACGGGAGATTCCAATTCCAATAACTGAGCAAGACGTGAGGCAGGGTAGCCAGCCCATAGGGGAGAGCAGTACTCCATCAAGCTGCAGAAGAAGGCCTTATATCTGGATAGGAGTTCAGGTGTGCCAAGTAAGGACTTTGTACTATGGAGGATTCACAGTCGGTGGCTGACTTTGGAGGCCAACTTTGAAATGTGGTTTGCCGAGTAAAGATTATGGTTGATATCAAGACCCAGGAGTTTGAATGACTGAACTTCCTCTCGAGGATTGTGAAGAAAGTAGATAGGAGGGTTTGCCAGATGGTCCTTTTGGAGAGAGATAGTGTGAGTGTGAGATTTGTTAGGATTGTAAGACATATTCCAAGGGTTTGACCAGTTTGTGATTTTGTCCAGGTTTGAAGAGAGGGAAGAGCCTGTAGCCTGCCTATCTGAAGGATGTCACGGCAGAGGGTGGAGTCATCAGCCAATAGATAAAGGGGATTTACCAAAGAATCAGAGAGATCGTTGATGAAGATCAGAAATAGGACTGGGCCGTGAACACTGCCTTGGGGCAGACACTCCAGCCTTGTCAGGAAGAGGAGATGAAAGGATTCCGTTGAGTGTCACACGTTGGCTACGAGAGCAGTAAATCATTAGAGAGGTGTGAAAGACGTATCATATACCAAAAGGTGGGTCTAGGACCTTTGGCACAGTGAAACTGACTTGAGGGCCATAAATAATTGAAGACTCGAATGAGCTCCATGGCTGGGTAGGACATAAATGAGGAAATGCTGGTGGCAACTCACCTACTCTTAATCGAAGGGCACAGTGAGGTTATTAACATTGATCAGCAATAAATGCCATGGGTCTCCAACTTAACATAGACAGCATACTTTTTATGCAATCAGCAGTCTGACAGCTTACAGTCAAGTACAGAATGAAATGCAGACTAGACAGCCGAAAGAACCACCTTAAGAGACAATTTTCCCTGCAGAGCAGAGGTTGGCCTTTTTGGGGCACATTGGTCCCCTTTTTGAAGCAATGTTTTATGGCCGAATGCCCTTCCTGCCGCCAACCCTGTTAGTCGCCTCTTGCGACACACAGGGAATTACCAGTGAACTGCTACTCAATTTGCCGACCTCGGAAGGATGACAGGCTGAGTCAACCCCCCTGGCATAAATTCAGCGATGACCGGGATTCGAACCCAGGATCCTAGGATCCCATGCCGCACCCTAACCGCTAAGTCAACACCAGGCACTGGACAGCCGAAAGGCAGGTGTGATATCCCTAATCCACCCTATAAGATTATTTCAAGTAATTGTGGCAAGTTTGGTCATTTCTTTATTGAGGTTCAAATGAAAACTCAACAATAAACTACAAACTTGGGAGAGTGCTTTCCTCCGCCAGGCTGAATAGTTTTTGTTGTGTATCCCACTGATAGGCCAGATCTGGATCCAGACCTCAACCACAATTGAATCAGATTGTACGCGTCACTTATCCAACTCATCCACCAAATTTTGTCCAAATCCAACCATAACTTTGAGATATTCTACTCACAGACGAGTACAAACAGACAGTCAGGGATGAAAACGTAACCTCCGTCCACCTTTGGTGGTGGAGGTAACGACATGTATAATGAAATGATCAGAAGTCCATGGTCTGCAGCATTATAGAGAAGTCACAAGCAAGTGGAAATGGCGTGAAAACACACAAAGGATGAATTGAAGGGAATATGAAATTGATATATGTGGGAAAATTACATGCCCAGACCAGGAAAACGAACCCAGGTCCCTGGAAAACCGAACCAGTGCTCTGCCATCTGAGCTGTCTGGGCAACCCTTCCAGGTCTCCTCAGTCAGGAGACCCTATATGACTACAGGAGACCCTAAAGAAAAAAGTGGATAAACTCTGGAGGATGGATCAACATGTGCAATGAACAGGCAAGCTTGGAAAAGATCGGTTTGGTAACCAGACCCAAGACCCCAGCTATCTGGGAAATAGGCCAAGAGGAGGAATAAGAATAATCACTTACGATTACAGAAGGTTTTGTGAAGTGGGATAATGACGACAATAAACTACTAAACATTGCTCGATACCCCACCAATTATCCACGATTAACACCGTGGGATCTGTAACGTCCACCAAATCGAGGCATCAGACGGGGGGTGGCAGTTTATAGCTGGGCCGCCATTCAAACACAGGCTGGACAGTTTAGAGGAGAGTGTGTACCTCCATCCTGGTGTACCTCCATTTCCACTAAACTTATCATAAAGGAGTTTTGAAAGATAATCAATTCACAATGAATATTATTATTGATGGTCCAAATAACGTCACCAGAAACAAGTGACATTCAGCACCATTGGACCTTAATAATAAAAAATGTAAAATCTTTGCATGTTTGCATTACATTGTTCAAGAGAAAGTGTGATTATAATTATTCAAACATGAAGCAAACTTTGCATCAGGAGGAAATGGAGACAAATTAGCGAAAACATGCCAAAAGCTCCGCACTGCACATCAAGGTGGAAGAATAAATAATGAAACATTATGTGAGTAATGTTTTGAAGCATGGAGTATGTTTGTTATGGAGATAAAAAAAACAACTGTTGGAATGCCACATGCTTAAAAAAACAAACAAACAGGTGGAAATGGTGCATCACCTGGTCATCATGGCCTGCAAAGCTGGAATGAGATGGTGCAGTCGAGTTACGTAATGAACGGATTGTGACCTGATGCAGTAATGGGGCAGTTTGGGACTAAAACAGCTGCTTGATGGACAACAAATTGATGTATTTGTCTACCTGTAGTCACCATAACCACCACTGGCTTGGATAGAACTCCTTTTCTGGAGGCAAAAAGCGACACTTTGTACTGGGTGTCTGGCACCAGCTCCATGAGTTCTGCTTTGGTTGAAGCTCCAGGTAGAATAATTCTCTGTCTTTGTTGGGATTCCATGACGTCTCGGTATGTGAGGATAAGGGAGTCAATCTCAGAGTTAGTCATAGTCCATGAGAGCTTACAGCTCCAAGGTGTGACATCTGTAACAACAAAATTCGTTACTCCTGCATCAACCTCCAGCTCAACGTAATTGAATTTGGGTTGATATTCCGATCCTTCCAAGTCTTCAGCTGAAAAGAGAATGTAAAAGGACACAATTAGTTACATTCCCATTTTTACATGAAGCCAAGTTGAAATAAACAAAAAAAATCAAACAACAGTTGCTCTTCCATCAGCCTCAAAATATATCTTGAGAATACAACAACTAAGAGAATGAAGAATCTTTCATTGACAAAGTACCTGTGCTGATTTGCAGGGTTAAAGGTAAAGTTTGCCATCCGCGCATCATTCCCGTCAATGTGATTTCATAGTCGGTATTTCCGGTTAGACCCTGAATTTCAACAGACGTTGTGCTATCATTCAGAACGACCTGCAAAGGGTCATCCGAGGAAGTGTGTGGCTTGTACGCGAGCACCACATAGTCCACTGGAACCGAATGGCGTGACCATGACAGTTTCATTGCATGTGCGGTGATGTTGTGCACACGGACTTGCTTCAAAACATTCTTCTTTCTGTACTTAAGAATAACATCTGAAAAAAGAAGAAGATCATAACAGTTGAAAATGTCATACTTGTGTTGGTCAACATGTACACCTATATCATCAATGCTTTCAGGTACCTGCCCAACTCTAGTTTAAACTCTTCCACCGTTTCATCTACCACCATTGCTCCAGGTTGGCCAGTCCATGCATTCATTAGACCTGCCTTCATCTAATCCCAACTCTCGTCTTCTTCATTCTCAAGCTATGGTCCCTGTTCATAACGCTGTCTATTCTGTGCCAATATTGGTTGTTGTTGTTTTACAGCTTAAGACATGACGTCATGTGACACCATCCCGCGCATGCTCAGATGTGCCTTGGTCGCTCACATGTTTTTCCTCTTCGTTCTCTGATTTCCATGGACTCTGTGTGTTTTGCATGAGCTCCCAATAAACCCGAGCTGTTCACAGAAAGGGCGGCTGTGCGTGATCCGATGGATTGGGAACACGATAAGGTTATCTCAGTTAACTGGCGCTGCTGAAAGACCCTTTGTACCCTTCATCATCTTACATATCCCCATGTAATCGCCTCTTTTTGAATGAATAAAGTCCTGGTCTCCTTATGCCTTACCTCATGGCTAAGTCGAGCCAGATCAGCAATCTAGTCAATCTGCGCTGGACCCTTTTTCCATGGCAGGTATGTCCTTTCTCAAATGTGGCGAACAAAACTGAACACAATATTCCAGGCGAGGACTCACTAAATTCCAGTACAGAGTTAGCACTCCCTATTTTACGGTGTAGCCCATTGGGCAAAGCCGTCTGGAACAGTGTTTGTCTGTCTGTGTGTATGTATGTCCCCTCAAACGTATACCAATCAGAACTGAGGATCTGGTCACATGACAGGGTGATGTGATTACGTCTGATATCATTACGGCGGTACAGCGGCTGACTCTCCACATTCTGGCATTTTGATTCCAATTCGTTCAAGCCGAACATATAGTCGAACCTGTCATATATCACAATCGCCGTGCTCTACCTTAACGTTTTAATTCAGTGTTAAACACAAACAAACCGATTGTAAAAATGATCATAAAATATCGAAAGCATAGACGTTACGGCTCTTCCAAATTGTTGATGTAGATTATCAATAATAACGGTCCGAGAACTGATCGCTGGAGTACCGCACTACATACATCCTCAGAGCCGGATATCCTCCTATTTACCATCTCTTTGGTTCCTGCCGCAAAGCCAGATTCCAGTCCAGTTGATAACTCTACCAACCACACCATAAGTCATCACCTTAGCAAGCAGCCTTCTATGAGGTATCTTATAAAAAGCTTCCTGAAAGTCGAGATACAGTCATGTGAAAAAGTAAGTACACCCCAGGTAAAGTTTTGACTTTTTCAACATATTTCAACATACAGCTATTTGATCTTCATTTCAACAATATTGACAGATAAAGGTGATATAATATAACAAATATCATGAAACATTTACATTTTGTACTCCATTGTATAATTTAAATAAACATAAATGCAAATTTTGCATGTGGAAAAAGTATGTACACCCCTACATTTATCACTACATCAAATACCTAAATTAGAATCAGGTGCACCAGCTCAGGTGCAAATGATTAGAACATCGTTAGAGAGGATCTTGGAGGAACCTGTCTTATTTAAACCTCAGACATTTAGTTTGGTTTGCTCTTTGTTGTTGACGTGTGTGGCGTCACCATGCCTAGATCAAAAGAGGTCTCTGAGGTCTTCAGAAAGAAGGTTATAGATGGCTACGAGTCTGGGAAGGGATTTAAAAAGATCTCCAAACAATTTGAAATCAATCATTTGACAGTCCGGAAGATCATCTACAAGTGGAGAAGATTCCAAACAACTGCCAACTTGTTCAGGCCAGGCCGCCCCAGCAAGTTCAGCCCGAGAGCAGACCACAAGATGCTGAAAGAGGTCTCTAAGAACCCCAGAATGTCATCACGGGACCTACAGGTAGCTCTTGCCACTGTTGATGTCAAAGTGCACGAGTCTACCATTAGAAAGAGGCTGCACAAATTTGATCTACGTGGGAGGTGTGCCAGGAGGAAACCTTTGCTGTCCAGAAAGAACATCAGGGCAAGACTAAAGTTTGCCAATGAACACCGAGGCAAAGACCAGCACTTCTGGAACAATGTGCTCTGGACAGA
Organism: Myxine glutinosa; assembly: GCF_964187855.1. Taxonomy (NCBI): domain Eukaryota; kingdom Metazoa; phylum Chordata; class Myxini; order Myxiniformes; family Myxinidae; genus Myxine; species Myxine glutinosa. Next base: position 99,155,540 of record NC_136273.1, read on the forward strand.
TGAGTCAAAGCTAGAGCTATTTGGCCACAGTACCAGAAGACATGTTTGGCGAAAACCAAAGACAGCATTTGACCACAAGAACCTGATACCAACTGTAAAGCATGGTGGTGGAAATATTATGGTTTGGGGCAGCTTTGCTGCATCAGGGCCTGGGCATTTCACCATCATAGAATCCACGATGAATTCTTCATTGTACCAGAGGGTGCTTGAGGATAATGTGACGCCATCTGTCAGAAAGTTGAAGCTCAACTGAAGGTGGACCTTGCAACATGACAATGACCCTAAACATACCAGTAAATGCACCAAGGAATGGCTGAAAAGAAAGAAATGGAGGGTTCTGGAATGGCCAAGTCAAAGCCCGGATCTAAATCCCATCGAGATGTTGCAGGGGGATTTGAAACGAGCTGTGCATGCAAGAAGCCCCTCAAACATCGCACAGCTGAAAGAATTCTGCATGGAGGAGTGGGCAAAAATTTCTCCCAGTCGATGTCAGAGACTGGTAGACAGTTATAAGAAATGCCTACTTGAGGTTGTTTCTCCCAAAGGGGGCAATACCACCTATTAGAGCCAAGGGTCTAATACGTCAACTACGATCTGTCATGACTTCGTTCTCTGTATTCCCAGTCTTTTCACCCATAGCCTACTTCCTTGTGTAAATCTCAACTCAAAAAAACAAAACAAAAAAAAAACAAAAAAAAAAACATTTCCTTCTCTGTTCTCATTCGTTTATTCATTCTTATTCGTTCGTTCGTTCTTCGACCACGTGTTTCTCCCCCATTTCCCCAGATAGTTTTCACTCATTAACCTTCAATGTTTACACTTTCCCCTCAAGTTATGTATTCCGTCATATTTTACAACACCTTTTTCTTCTTCTTCTTTAAAAGGCTGCTTTCGACTTGCTCACCAAATCAATTCATCCCAAAAAAAATATCCATCTCCTATAGTGCCTTTGTTCTACATTCCCTAAACTCTCCTGCACTCCATCCTCCATCCAGCGTCCTTAAACGTATTTTTAACTCGAAGGTCACAAGAAACTCATTTTGCAATAAATGTTCGTTTCCCATAAATCGTACACTTTCAAAAATCCAATCTCACCCCTCCCCTCCAAATCTTCCCCATAACCCCTCCCCTCCAAATCTTCCCCATCACCCCTCCCCTCCAAATCTTCCCCATCACCCATCCCTTTCAAATCTCCCCCCTTGCCCCCTCCCTCCTAAACTACTCCCTCACCCCTCCCCGCCAAGACGCCCCCTCGCCCCTCCCCTCCTAGACTCCTGCCTCACCCCTCCCCTCCAAATCTCCCCCATATCCCATCCCTTTCAAATCCCTCCCCTTGCCCCTTCCCTCCCAAACTCCCCCCTCACCCCTCCCCTTCAAATCTCCCCACCCTCATTGCTTCTCAATTTCCCCCCGCTCACTCCCCCTCCTCAAAGCGTCCTCCCCGCTTCTTCCCCCTTCAAACTCTCACCTCCATCTCCCCCAACCTTCTGCCTCGCTCTTCCCCCTCCTCAAATAACACCTCATTGTGGCTCACCCAATCACCATCAAACCTTTTGTCCGCCCCATCCTTCCCTTTCTCCGAGCTATTCTGAAATCTCTGACACACCTTCAACAGCTCTCCCTACCTCTTCCACCTCTTCCACATCTTCCACATCTTACCCTACCCCTCCTCCCCCCTGTTCTGTATCTGATGCTCCCCCTTCCTCTTCATTAACGGTATGGACCTCAAACATCCGGGGCCTTCGTTCAAACTTAACTGATCTCTCCATACAGGTTGCTTCTGTCAAACCAGACGTGATCTGCTTAACAGAAACTTTCCTCCTTTATGATGTCTCTGATTCCATAGTATCTCTCCCGGGCTACTCCCTCCTCCGGTATGATAGACCTGAGCCTCGTCCTGGAGGCGGGGTTGCTATCTTTATCAAAAACTCTCTTCCTCACTCGCCCTGCACTGCACTCTCTCCACCTCACCCCCAGGAATACCTCTGGCTACGGCTTCCCCTTCGCTCCCACCTCTTGTTCATATGTGTGTTGTACCGTCCACCAAACAGTGATGACTCCATCTACATCTCGCTGTCTGATGATATGGACCAACTTCTATCTACTCATCCCAACTCTCTCTTCCTCATATGTGGTGATTTCAACTGTCATCATGCCAGTTGGCTGGGTGTGGGTACCTCTCTCACCAGCCATGGCTCCTCAGCAAAGGACTTCTGCGACTCACTGGGACTGACACAATCTGTCAATTTCCCGACCCGGATCTCAGTCAACGGAACATCTTCTCTTCTGGACTTGGTTATGACTAACTTCCCTGAAAATGTCTGCTGCTCTTCTTCTGCTCCGATCGGATCATCTGATCATGTCCTTGTTAAAGTGGACATCTCTCTGACCATCCTCAGGGAGCCTGCTCAGCGTCGACGAGTCTGGCATTTCACTCAGGCCAACTGGCACGGTCTTCAAGCAGCCATCAATCATCTGGACTGGTCTCCCATCTCTACCACCTCTGACATCAACTCATCCTGGGAATTCTTCCAAAGTAAATTGCTCTCTCTCATGCACAGATTTATCCCATCTCGTCTTCAGTTGTCATACCCTTCCTCCCGTCCATGGTACACGGAATCTTGTGGTGAGGCTGTTGCCCAGAAACAACTTGCCTTCGTCTCCTGGAAAGCAAATCCAACGGAAGGAAATCTCATTTCCTTTCACAAAGCCCGAAACAAGTGTGTGTCCACCCTCAGGAGAGCCAGGAAACAATATCTCTCCGTTCTCAAGACCGAACTCTCTTATCTGTCTCCCTCTTCCAAATCCTGGTGGCGTCTGGTCAAATCCGTTTCTGGTGTTTGTTCCCCCTCCATCCCCTCCCTTACCTCAAACGGCTACACAGCTGACTCCGCACGTGAAAAAGCTGAATGCCTCAACTCTGTGTTTGCCTCTAAATCTTGTGTCCCAAACCCATCCCTCTCTGTACCCACCATACCCAGTCGTACCCTGCTGCTCCTGGACTCCGTGTCCTTTCCTCCTGACAAGGTGGAAAAGTTTCTGTCAACCCTCGACTCTGATTCTGCAACTGGACCCGACGGCATCAGCCCACGGGTCCTAAAATCCTGCTCTGCTGCTCTATCTCACCCTCTCTCTGTTCTCTTCACCCTCTCTTTTGCTCAAGGTCAACTGCCATCTGCTTGGAAATCAGCCAACATCACCGCTTTGCACAAAAAAGGTGCAAAAACAGATCCTAGCAACTACAGACCAATCAGCCTTCTCCCAATTATCAGCAAAGTCATGGAATCCATCATTGCTTCTGATATGAAATCTTTCCTCTTCTCCAATGGCTTGATCTCTGATCATCAATTTGGTTTCAGACCAGGTCACTCTACTCTGGACATGCTGCTTCTGCTGTCTCAACAATGGATGGAGGTCCTCAATGCCAAACAGGAAATTAGAGCTGTCTCCCTCGACATATCACGTGCCTTCGACACGGTCTGGCACCCCGCTCTGCTCACCAAACTCTCCTCCTTTGGTATCCATGGAAATCTCCACGCATGGCTGGCGGACTTCCTCTCTAGTCGTCGTCAACGTGTGGCCCTGAATGGGTTTCTCTCATCTCCTCTTCCTGTTCAGGCTGGAGTTCCCCAAGGCAGTGTTCTGGGCCCCGTGCTTTTTCTGGTCTTCATCAATGATCTCTCTGACTCTCTCGAAAATCCTCTCTATCTCTTTGCTGATGACTCCACTCTCTGCCGCTCCATTCCTCTTCCCTCAGATCGGCAGTCTGCTGCCTCCTCACTCTCTGAAGACCTGGACAAAATCACAGACTGGTCAAACAAGTGGAACATGTCTTTCAATCCTGACAAATCTCACACTCTTACTATGTCTCTCCGAAAAGATCGACTGGACAACCCTCCCATCTACTTTCTCAACAATCCTCTCCAAGAAGTTCTGTCGCTCAAGATTTTGGGTCTCACTATCTGCCATGATCTTTCTTGGGAAAACCACATTTCCAAGCTGGCCTCCAAAGCCAGTCGCCGACTGGGCATCCTCCGTCGTGCGAAGTCCTTCCTCGGCACACCTGAGCTCCTCACCACATACAAGGCTTTCATCCGCAGCTCAATGGAATACTGTTCTCCCCTATGGGCCGGTGCTCCTGCCTCACACCTAGCTCGGCTTCACGCTGTTGAAACCAAAGCTTTCAGAATTATTGGAATCTCCCGCGATGAAGCTATCTCTGAGGGCCTTTCACTCACTCACCGCAGGCAGGTAGGTGGTCTTTCTGTCTTCTACCGACTCCTCTCCGGCCTTGCACCCCCAGCTCTCTCTGTGCTCTGTCCCCCAAATATTCCTACAGGTCGCACAAGATCTGCCAGCAACCCTCTGATGGTTAAACTGCCGAAATCTCGGCTCTCCGCTCACCTTCACTCTTTCATTCCTCTTTTCTCCCGCCTCTGGAACAAACTCCCTCACTCCCTTCAATCCCACTCCTCCCTCCAGGTCTTTAAAACAGCTGTTCACCACCATCTCTTATCTTCCCCCATCCAAAACCTTGATCTTTTCTACCCCCGCTAATTCACCCCAGATCCACCTTGTTTGAAATTCCAACTTCTTTCCTGGAAGTCCTGGCAGTGTCCATATGTTTTATACCTCTCCCACTGCCCCCTTCCCACGCCCCCCCCCCCCCAAAGCCCTCGCCCTCTCTCAGATCTCTCGATGTCTCCATGTCTCTCGGTCCCTGCTCTCAAATGTTGTGTTTGTGTCCTTCCCCCTCTCTCCCCATCTTGTCTACCGCTCCCTATGTTATATGTTTTATGTGTCGGTTTGTCTTTCTGTGTGATTAATGTTCGCTCTTTCACGAGCCTCGATATTGTATACAAAAAAAAAAAAAAAAAAAAAAAGAAAAAAAAAAAGGGTGTACTTACTTTTTCCACATGCAAAATTTGCATTTATGTTTATTTAAATTATACAATGGACTACAAAATGTAAATGTTTCATGATATTTGTTATATTATATCACCTTTATCTATCAATATTGTTGAAATGAAGATCAAATAGCTGTATGTTGAAATATGTTGAAAAAGTCAAAACTTTACATGGGGTGTACTTACTTTTTCACGTGAATGTAAACCACATCCACTGGACTTTCTAATCATCCCAGTCAGAACCTGCCTCATGGAACTTCAATGTATTTGTTGAACATGACCTCCCTTGGTGTGAATCCATGGAGTAAATCCATGCTCACTACCTTTAATTGTTTTGAAATTATTAAAATGGTTCCCTGCCCGTTCCTTAATTAACGTCCCCAACACCTTCCCCACAACTGAAGTCAAACTAACAGTTTTATCGTTCCCCAATGATTCTCTGGATCCTTTCTTAAATAACGGTGTTACTTTTGCTACTCTCCAATCCTCCGGCACTTGTCATGACTTCAACGAGCTGTTCAAGATATCCACTAACACCGAGCTTATCTGCTCCGGCACCTCCTTCAATACCGATCTTGGATGCCTATTATCCGCCCTTGGAGCTGGAACTCCAATGAATGGCTGAAAACAAAATGCTTCATCATCATTTTGCGTTTCTCGCTACTTCTTTACTTCCTCCACTTCTACTTGGATCTTCTCTAAAATTCGTTGCTCACCCTCGAGATAGATACTCTCGGCTATTGGAAATTAGCATTTGGAAGTTACCCTGACTTTTCTTGTGTAAATGTAGAAGGGAAAAACCTATTTAATAACTCTGCCATCTCACCCTCATTGACCACCAATTCTCCTGTGATATTCCTCAAGAGGCCCACATTTCATTGAGGTTATGTTTAATATTTTGGTGATGCCCTTTTCATATTCTCTAGAGGCCTGACGAATTATTATCAAAACTAGCCTCTGCTTACTCGGATAATGATGTGAGTAGGTAGGACTCTAATGCTGTTACTTTGTACTTGATGAATGTCTTTTCCTTAGGCTATCCTCGATTACACTGCGTACCCCCGTGCCCATCCGCCATGGTCTTTTTGCCTCTACCTTTATCGTATACTCTGTGTCCATGTTATAACCATTGTTAAATGTAACATAATTAAATTGATATATGTGGGAAAATTACACGCCCAGACCAGGAATCAAACCCAGGTCCTCTGGTGAACTGCACCAGTGCTATGTTTATAAACCTGTTCATTTATTTAATTGTGTTTTTACGCCCCCAGTGGTGTTTATAATAGCGGACATGGATTTGTCCCCCCATTGGAGGAAGACCTCTCATGTTCAGGCCGTTGGTGCTGCTATGGTTGGCAGCGAGTGCCCCGGAAGCATTGACGGAAATTGAGTGGCAATCATATGTGTGGGAAAATTGCATGCTTGGTCAAGGTCGTCCAGGTAGCTCATCTGGCAGAGCACTGGTACGGTTTTCCAGAAGACCTGGTTTCGATTCCTGGTTTGGGCATGTAATTTTCCACATATATCAATTTCATTATTTATAATCCTGTTCATTAATGTAAATATAAAGTGGTTGCATATTGCATCCAACATAAAAAAGGATTACCTCTGTTATAAAACAGCGCAATCGCAAACAAATTCTCACCACTCATTTTGATATCCAATGGGCCTGGTGTCTTTACTTTGCTAGCGATTTCAGTCCGTGTCTTTATCACAAAGAATGAACAACTTAAGCAAAAAAAGCAATTGTTTATAATGGTTCCTGTACTTTGTGAAATACTGTCATGTCTAACAAGCGAGAGCTTTAATTTGGAGAGTGAAAGGAAACTTAAATATCATTCAAATACAAAAAGGGAAATAACAAAGACAAGTCAGGAGACGACGATGGTTCATGAGCGAGCGGTATTCAATGACAAAGGACGGACTATAACCAAAACAGGCCCGGACAGGCCAGGCCTGGAAATGTCAAAACGAAGGTTACTGACTGTTACATATTTAGGTGAATGTATGTAAATTACCATTCAGGTTGCTTATCCGTGTGTATTATATTAAGGGTTGTTGTGATGGGAGGGTCAGGAGCCCTTCGGAGCCAGTGGCCGGAAACGGAAGTGGCCGGAAACGGAAGAAGAAAAAGACACGAGGGGAAAAAAAGGACGGTGCGTCTTCTTCCTCGCCCCGCGACGACGAGAAGGTGGAATCGACCTTACGCTGCGCGGAAAACGCGCCGTTGCGAAACGTCTGGCGAGAGGAGTTACCTGGGCGGTAAATACCTTTTGACACGTCCAGTCACCGTGAGTTCGTGCACGAAACCAAGCGTCCGGGACAGTTTGCCCCGTCTACAAAGACGCGTACGGGTCCGCACGTTGGGCCTCGCTCGCGTCGAAAGCCGCGCTGGGTTTTGCCCCGTCTACAAAGACGCGTACGGGTCCGCACTTGGGGCCTCGCGCACGTTGGACGCCGCGCTGGGTTTGCCCCGTGGCTTGGCAAGGAGGTGCGCTGCAGCCGCGGCCCCAGTCCGAGACGGCACGTTTAGAGCACGTCCGCCCGGGGCTCGTTCAACCGCCCGTGTGCGGAGAGGAGAGACATTGACCACGGAGGGAGTCAGGAGTGGGGCTCACGTGAGGAATGTATAAGATTAAGATGGCCATCTTAGAGTTTGTGTAGATGAGTTCACATGGTTGTAATATTGATTGTGCCTGGTTGTGTATTGTTGATTGCTCGGGGAAAATCTCCGTGGTTGTGTCTTTGAAAGTGTTTGGTATCATTACCATTGGAAATATATACTTGCACATCAGTTGTCGCCTGGGTGAAATTCCTATGGATTGCGTGGCGAATGCGCCTATATAATACTATTTGCTGGCGAAGGTCCTCTCACGGTCCGGGGGTCACCGAGACCTGGTATGCACTGAGGGGACCACGTAACAGAATTGGGGGCTCGTCCAAATTACGATTTGCGGTTTCGCAATTGGGTCTACGTCCGGGATCTAAAAGTGTAGAAAATAATAAAATAATAATATTTTTGGTAATTAAAATTTATTAATTAATTATTAATTGGTAATATTTTTTTTTGAGAAATTGGGGAAAGTCTTGGGGTGAAGGTTAACAGGTGTTAACGATAGGCACCATGGCGTTTGTGGCACAGAACTTTGGGGTAACCCCGAGTGAGGCACAGTTCCGAGCATTGCTAAAGTCGGATCTCTTGAAATTGGCCAAACATTTTAACTTGGAGGTCCGAACTAATTTGAGGAAGGCAGAGTTGCAGGCCACGGTGATACAATCTATGGTGGGATTAGGAACATGGGACGAGTTAGCCTGGGAGTGGCTACCCGAAGAGCCAGAAGACGTGGAGCTCCGGAAACTGGAGTTGCAATTACGGAGCCAGGAACGGATCAAAGAAGAAGAAAGGAAAGCAGAAAAGGAAAGAGCAGAAGAAGAAAGGAAAGCAGAAAAGGAAAGAGCAGAAGAAGAAAGGAAAGCAGAAAAGGAAAGAGCAGAAGAAGAAAGGAAAGCAGAAAAGGAAAGAGCAGAAGAAGAAAGGAAAGCAGAGGAGAGGAGAGAAGAGAAGCAAGCAGAGGAAAGGAGAGTGGAACGAGAACTCCAGGAAAGGTTAAAAGAAGAAGAAAGGAAAGCAGAAGCGAGGAGGGAAGAGAAACAAGCAGAGGAAAGGAGAGTGGAAAGAGAACTCCAGGAAAGAAGAGAAAAGGAACAAGCAGAGGAAAGGAGAGCTGCAAGGGACCTCGAAGCAGAGGAGAGAAAAGCGGAAAGGGAATTAAAGGAACGTGACATGGAGCTTCAACAAGAAATCAAAGTCAAGGAGCTGGAGTTAATGAGAGAACGGGGAGGGGCACCACCCTTGCTGACGGGGTCGACACCTAACCAGAAAACCTGGGATGTGGGCAGACATGTGAGGCTGGTTCCACCGTTCAGTGAAAAAGAAGTCGCGAAATTTTTTCCACACTTTGAGAAAGTGGCTCGACAATTAAACTGGCCGGAGGAGGCATGGACCATACTCGTGCAAAGTGTGCTGGTGGGGAAAGCTCAGGAAATTTATTCGGCGCTACCAATGGACCAATGTGCAGATTATGAGGTACTGAAGAAGCACATCCTCAAAGCCTATGAGTTGGTTCCGGAAGCTTACAGGCAAAAATTCAGGAAGGCCAGGAAGAGGGAGAGTGAGACCCATGTGGAGTTTGCCAGAGTGAAAGAAAACATGTTTGATCGGTGGTGTGAGTCAAAAGGAGTCGGGAAAGACTTCGAAACATTGCGGGACTTGATCCTGGTGGAGGAATTCCAGCAGTGTGTCCACGAGGACATCAAAGTGTACCTGCAGGAAAAGAAAGTACCGAAGTTGTGGGACGCAGCCACCATGGCAGATGATTATGCCTTAACCCACCGAATAGGGGTCCACGAACCTAACTCCTCGCCTAGATCTCCGCAGGGGAGGTGGGGAACAGCAGGTGCGGAGAACGACCATACATGGCGGCGGCCTCGAGAGGATTATGGGGACAACTATGATACCCCACCGGTTCGAAATCGGAGGGATGAGGGCCCAAGACAAACTTATAGTTCGGGGGGCCCGAGGCAGACCACGAGTTTTTCCTCCGGGCCTACTTGCGCTTTTTGCAAGAAACCTGGACACTTGATGTCCAGTTGTTACCGCAGGAAAAGCGAAGACCCAGAGCGGAGTCCGACTACTACGACTCCAAACGCAATGGCCATTGTGAGAAATCGCCATCAAAAGGGTTACCAACCCTTTATTTCAGAGGGGTTTGTGTCACGGGATGGAGCCTCGACTAACCGGAAACCGGTTAGGATATTGAGGGACACAGGGGCACATCAATCTTTAATGCTTGAAGGCATTTTGCCATGGTCCGAGGAGACGGCAACGGGGGATAGTGTTCGTTTACAGGGGATCGGGGGCGGTGTTAGTGCTCCCCTTCATGTCATCCATTTGGAGTCTGATTTGGTGTCAGGACCGGTCACCGTCGGTTTACAAGCCACGCTTCCTGTAGAGGGTGTATCTGTGGTTATTGGGAATGATTTGGCCGGGGGTCAAGTTTATGGTAACCTGAGGGTTGGTAAAGAGCCCAGCAGGGAAAATAACGCCACACCAGCTCGGGATGGCGACAAAAGTGCCAAGTTATTTGTAGGGGGACTGAACTTCAAAACAGAGGAAGAAGTTCTGACCTCTGTCTTCAACAGATATGGGCCGCTGGTGGAAGTGCGGTTGGTAAGAGACTGGGAAACGCAACAGTCAAGAGGGTTCGGCTTTGTCACGTTTGCCAGCACAAAAGACGCCAGAGAGGCAGAGAAGAATTGGAATGGCAAGGATTTGGAGGGTCGGACCATAACAGTAGGGAAGGCATTTCGTAGGCGTCGAGAGGTCTACAGGAGAGGACAACTGGGCGGTAGTTTTGGTGGTGGCCGAGAAGGAGACCGCTATTCATGGGACTACAGGGACCAGTGGTCCCACCATAATTATTAGGGAAGTTCTGAAAAGTTGAAGCACTGAAGGCGGCGGAGCCGCCGAGCCAAGATTCCTACACGAATTAACCGTGAACGCCGTTCCTAAAGGCGTCCAGGCAGGGAACTTTATGCACGGACTAACCGTGAACTCCACGTTCCTCAAGGCGCCCATGTAGAGAACTTTCCTGCACGGACTAACCGTGAACTCCGCGTTCCTAAAGGCATCCATGTAGTGAATACTCGGCTTGGCCTCCCGGAAAAAGTGCTATCGAGTTGCCTAACTTTGGATCTTGGATCAACCCCTTAACCTTCATTCCCAAGAAACTGACGGTCAAAGTCAGAGGGTCATGAGAGGGAGTTTGATTTGGCAGGGACAATGTCGTTGTTGGTACTTAGTCCAGAGGGAGTAATCTGGAGGGTTGAGTGATCTGGTTTGTTTCTCCAAATTGGCCGGCAAAGAAAGTTTTCGCTGGGTTCAAACTTTCTTTCTTGAAGGGGGGGAGTGTTACATATTTAGGTGAATGTATGTAAATTACCATTCAGGTTGCTTATCCGTGTGTATTATATTAAGGGTTGTTGTGATGGGAGGGTCAGGAGCCCTTCGGAGCCAGTGGCCGGAAACGGAAGTGGCCGGAAACGGAAGAAGAAAAAGACACGAGGGGAAAAAAAGGACGGTGCGTCTTCTTCCTCGCCCCGCGACGACGAGAAGGTGGAATCGACCTTACGCTGCGCGGAAAACGCGCCGTTGCGAAACGTCTGGCGAGAGGAGTTACCTGGGCGGTAAATACCTTTTGACACGTCCAGTCACCGTGAGTTCGTGCACGAAACCAAGCGTCCGGGACAGTTTGCCCCGTCTACAAAGACGCGTACGGGTCCGCACGTTGGGCCTCGCTCGCGTCGAAAGCCGCGCTGGGTTTTGCCCCGTCTACAAAGACGCGTACGGGTCCGCACTTGGGGCCTCGCGCACGTTGGACGCCGCGCTGGGTTTGCCCCGTGGCTTGGCAAGGAGGTGCGCTGCAGCCGCGGCCCCAGTCCGAGACGGCACGTTTAGAGCACGTCCGCCCGGGGCTCGTTCAACCGCCCGTGTGCGGAGAGGAGAGACATTGACCACGGAGGGAGTCAGGAGTGGGGCTCACGTGAGGAATGTATAAGATTAAGATGGCCATCTTAGAGTTTGTGTAGATGAGTTCACATGGTTGTAATATTGATTGTGCCTGGTTGTGTATTGTTGATTGCTCGGGGAAAATCTCCGTGGTTGTGTCTTTGAAAGTGTTTGGTATCATTACCATTGGAAATATATACTTGCACATCAGTTGTCGCCTGGGTGAAATTCCTATGGATTGCGTGGCGAATGCGCCTATATAATACTATTTGCTGGCGAAGGTCCTCTCACGGTCCGGGGGTCACCGAGACCTGGTATGCACTGAGGGGACCACGTAACACTGACCTTGAAATGAGATAGACAATAATGTATAATCAGTTATGAGGTTAGTTAGCTACACAACACCGAAAATTCAGTTCGATTCCAACAACTTTGACCTTTGTGACCTTCAAAGGTCAAAGGTCGAAGATTCTGAAATTTGTTGGAAAACTTGTATTTCATGATGCATGTGATAATATAAGATCATGTACGACATTTCACCCTATCAGGAAGCGAACAATGTAATAAAACCATCAAAAATCGACTTTTCTAAATTTCGTGACCTTGTGACATTGACCTTGGGGCGAAAATGAAAAAAATCGAGCTGCGTGGGGCTAGACACATGACATTGGCCTAACCAAATACCGAAACCCCTGCCAGATTCCACCAACTCCCTCGGAGAAGATGTAGCTTGAACTCGATTACCCCCTAAAATACATATTTTTTGGGCGTGGCTCCGCCCACAATGGGCGCAATAAGCCCACTCTAGGCAGGACACAACTAGATCATGATATCAATCTCCAACCCAAGTTTCATCAAGATCGAATGATATCACCGGGTAGTTATGCTGCAGACAGACAGACAGACAGACGCACACCCATGACGAATATAGTGGTCACTGTTTGATAACTCGTGAACCAAAAATGAAATACTATGAACACCAGCAATCACAAGCAACAGGTATATATAGCTTGTTGCTGTCAACAACATTGTACTGTACATCTTATGTAGATAATAATTAAAGTAAAAATAACATTTTGCAAATATATAATACTGCTATTGTTTTCTATTTGTGTGATTACCAATTACCTTTTTTGGAATTTCTAAGAGAAACAGCAGAAGTTTTATGGAACCGCTTCGGAAGGACAGATCTACGTCTCCGCTCCTGATCCAAAAATATGCTTCTTTGTGACAGCGGAAGTGTTGTCTGATCTATAGGGAAACAAGAGGGGAAAGTGATGATGTTAGAATTAAACACAAGACATCGATTTATACCTTTTGCTTGAAATCAACACATTATTTTATGAGAGCATTTATGCATTTAAAACAAGACTGGAAGTCTAACAGCGGCGTAGCCGGGCTTGTAAAATATTATAAACCACAAACACGTATGATTAGCTTTTTAAACAGTTGCTAATTCTGTTTATAACATTAAACAAAGAAATTTGGAGGAATCCTGACATCCATGAGGTAAGTTTTACTTACAGAACTGAGCGAAGATCTACTGTAATCTATATACCTCACAACAATTGGGTAAATAACATGCTATCAAAAACCCGAGGAGAATTCCTTACTTCCGCGGTTTTAGTCTGTACACTGCTTATCATTGAATCATGAACCATACACCACTTCAATCCATCTACTTTGCATTCACGACATTGGGATTAAAGTGTTATAGTCATATTTACTGTTATTATTATTACTATTACGAAAACGATACCACTGAAACGGTACACGACTGTATTAAGAAACCTGGGCTTAATTTGTCCGGAGTGGCCCGAAGGGTAGGCATAACGCCTAAGGCCTATACGTACCGTATTGTTGGAAGAGACGTAACGCCGATGCTTTCGATATTTGATGGTCATTTTAACAATCGGTTTGTTTGTGTTTCACACTGAATGAAAAACGTAAAGGTAGAGCATGGTGATTGTGATATATGACAGGTTCGACAATATGTTCGGCCTGACCGAAATTGGAATCAAAATGCCGGAGTGTGGAGAGTCAGCCACCATACCACCGTAATGATATCAGACGTAATCGCATCACCCTGTCATGTGAGCAGATCCTCAGCTCTGATTGGTATACGTTTGAGGGGGCATACATAGACGGCCAAACACTGTTCTAGACGGCTTTGCCCTATGGACTACGCCGGAAAAAGTCAGAATTTCAAACTGTCGACAAATTCTTTATGAACGATGTTGTTAAGTGGTGTATTAATGTTTTGCACAATTTTGAATACTGGCATACCAATGGTTTGCTATAAAATTAATTGTACATCTTATTATAATGGAGCAAACGTATATGATTATGCATGTATGCATGTCTTCTTCTTCTTCAAATATAAATATAAGCGAAAAACACGGTCCGTGAAGCCATTAGGTGCTGAAGCCAAAAGACCCCGACGACTCAAAAGCTCCAAAAGACCCTAGGCTGTGTGACTATATATCTATTAATTACGCACTGTAAAAATGTCGGTTGCATCCTGTCTATTAATTACATATGTCTATTAATTAAGTACTGCTGGAATATACCTTTTGACCCTTTAGAATGCTGAGAGGCCTTTGACCTTTGAAGACCCTTTAAGTCTCCCCATGACCCTTAAGACCACCAAGACCCCAGAAGACCCAAAATACCCTTAAATACCCCAAAGACTCCAAAGACCCGTAAAAACCCCGAAGACCCAAAATACCCCAAAGACCAAAAATACCCTGAAGACCCAAAATACCCCAAAGAACAAAAGACCCTTAAAACCCCAGAGGACACAAAAGACCCAAAAGACCAGCTTGGACCCTTGACCATTTAGAGCTTTACACCACCTGGACCTTTTATGATTACAAATAAATATTATCACCAATCTTACAAATAAATTTGTACAAAAGAATTGTTTGTATTATTATTGGTGTAAATCATGACAACACAGCAACTCATGTAGTCAGGTCATTAACCTCAGTTAAAACAAGCCCATGCCTCTGGAGCGACGACATGTGGTGAGGGAAGCATCGCGAGCCGATCCTCGCTGGTGTATATATATATCATAGTCGGGCATGTTAACTGTAATATAAATGATAAGACATTTTCAATACCTGTTGTAATTTTCGTGGTGATCGAGTTGCTCAGTTTTCCATCCTTCAACCCCACTACTGTAATGTTGTACGAAGTGGCTTCCTTGAGTGTCTTGAGGTTGACCGAAGTTGTGTTCCCAAACAGCAACATTTCTTCCACCTCTCCAGTACGGACAGTCTTTATTTTCAATAAAAAGTGTTCAAATGTAGACTGATCTGCATCCCAGGACAAAGTAAGCCCTGCTGGATCAAAGTCCGAGATATTAAGTGACTTGATGTAATTATTCGTGCTGTCGAGATCAGGATTTTCACGTTTGGAAATTGGTGCGCTTTTGCACCCAGCACGTTTCGGTGTTGTCGTCTCTGTTGGCTTTCCCATAAAGGCGTCTCCATGACACAATGTTAATATCTTCTTTGAAGCTGCCACAGAAAAAAGTGTTCTGTTATCATTTTTAATAACACAAAGAATCCAAAAGAGTTGTACAAACAAGCCAGCCTATGTACCCAAAAGGTAACATATACACTTTTCCTGTAGGTTTGTAAAAAGCCTCTTGGAGCCAAGGGACAACCACTTCAATGGGACAAGTGTGGTCGGGTAAAGCTCGAGAGAAAGTTAAACATTCCTCAACTTGTCTGTACTTTTTGATTTTCAACAATTAAAAGTCCATTCGACCGTAAATAAGCCTTGTATCTTGTTGAATGTCCTGCCTCCCTTTAAACTCAAGCCTCTCGCACGATGGAGGGATTTGTCCAGCTGCATGCAGGACAATATGCATCCACGTCACTTGGGCATTACCCAAGAATCACCTGAGATTATTATTTTACCGATCGTGTTCAAATGAGTTGGGGTAACTAATTTGACTGATAAAATGAACACACCTTGGATTAGTTTGTCCAGGTGAACCCTAGGCCATTGTTCAAGCTCACCGGAAATTTGGGAAATATGATGATCACTGGTGATCCATATATCTACAGGTCTTCTTCTCTTCCTCTTCCCTTTATAAGGGTGAGGTCCGATGGCACCAAGCTTCTGCCCACCTTGACCACGATACTCCTCCACTCCCGTCTGTCCTCAGGCCAACACTCTCCATTCTCCAACCACCCCCACCTTACTGATATCCATCCTCACACAATCTTCCCATGTCAATCTCAGTCTTCCTCTTTTCCTCCTATCTTGTTCCCTCAACCTATCTGCTATCTTTGCCGTTCTCTCTTCCTCCATCCGCACCACATGACCAGCCCATTTCAGCCTGGCTTTTTACCAACCTTCGCCCCATCCCTCAGTCCATCCATCTTCCTTCTATCGACCCTCTTCACTCTCACAATCCTCATCACCCAGACCTCCTCATCCAGACCAAGTTCTCGCAGACCTGCAACCTCTGTAGTTGTCTCGCTGCAAGTACCACCATATTGAGACTGTAGAGGTAGGCTGGCTCCACAAAGGGTACCATCACTTTCCCTTTCAATTTCCATAATAGGTTTCTGTTTGCCATTACTCCCTCTGCCCTCCTCCATGCATTTGCACCCACCTGAATTCTCCTCTGCACCTCTGCTTCGGACTTACCATCCCCGGACACTGTTCCACCCAGATATGTAAACCTATTCCCTTGTCTGATCTCCTTCCCCTCCAACATGATATTCATTTATTTTCTCTGCTGCCCAACCCTAATCACCTCAGTCTTCTCCATGCTCCTCTTCAGCCCATGGATCCAAAATGTCTCCTTCCACTCCTCCAGTACTTCCTACATCTCCCACCAACTCTCCATGACAACAGCCAGATCGTCTCCATACGACATCCTCCCCAGAATAGTTTTCATGTTTATCTTCCTGCTTACCAGCTCCATCACCATGATAAACATGGGTGGGCTGAAGCACCCCCATGCATCTCCATGTTGCCATCACCATCTCTCTTGGGGCAGTGTCGTAGGCCTTCACCAAATCCAAAATTCCCAATGCCATTTCACCTTGTACCTCCAACCTCTTCTCCACCAGCTGTCTCAGCGTGAACATCCCATCCGTAGTCCCCCCTACCCTTTCTAAACCCCTGATGTTCTTCTCCGATCTCCATCTCCTCACTCTTACTTATCCTCCAATCCAGAATATAATATAAAGGTGTGAACCATAATTGCTCTTCATGAAAATTTCAAATGTATGGACATAATATAATATTTTTTCATCATTTGCAGTTTAAAAAAATAAATTGTTAACTATGTTAAAAAACAGTTACCGGAACTCAATTGTCAGTTCATCCTGACGTAAAAGGGTGGGGGTAGTTATATGTGTGGAAATTCTGGATAAATTTTCAGAAGTGTTTTTGGAATGACCATGGTAAATAAGACAAGGTGATGCTAAAATATTAATAATAAATATTAAGGTCTCACGTAAGTCAATTTTAGAATCCTCAGTGAAAAATTCAAATATGCTAATGGTGGAACTCTGATAAATCATGCTCCTCTTAAACAATATGTAATTTATGGCCCAGATAGTAATGTCTCGATGTGCTACATGCAATGGAACACTACGCACCTGTACTGACCAATCCTGCGAGTGGCGTGGAAGACGACAGACCATTTTTAGTGACCACATTCACGATGTATTCCATTTCTGGTTGCAGTTTAGACAGAACAGCATAATTATGCTGACCATCCACAATAACACGTTTTATTGCTCCGAAAAATTTTGGCATGTAGGAAACAACAAAGGCAGCTGGAAGTGGCGTGCGCATGTCCCAGGAGACAACAAGGCTCGTTGGTGTTATATCTGAGAAACGCAGTGCCGTCGCAGGTGGACAACCTGTGCAAAAAATCAGTGACAAATGAAATAAAATTAAACACAAAATAAACAAGAAAGAGCAACAAGAGATTGCAAACCCTCGCCAGGATGCGTTTCCAGTGGGTTTTTAAGGCTTTTGTGTTAAAACAAATATGGCGATCGAACCACGTGACCGATGACGTCATCATATTTTTTTCTCCACCAATTTATCCCTAGAATATGCTCAAGAAATTTCATCTTGATCGGATGAATTTTTGTACATGTCGAATTATGACGTCATAATGGAGGCACCTATGACATTACCATTAACAGAGGTTATTCCACATGGAGAGTTCCTTACAATGAGCAATATCTCAATTTTTTCTAATCAGTGCTTTCCGAGATATAGAGATGCAAAGCTTTTCGGTTTTTACAATATGGCGGCCGAACCACGTGACCTATGACGTCATAATTATCCTTAAAAAATTGTATAGGTGGAGTTGCACCTACGGTGAAAATTTTCTGTCAATCGGACCAACGGTTGCAGAGAAAATCATATTTATTCTGTGCGGACAAACAGACAGACAGAGAGACAACAGACAGACAAACGGATTCAAATGCAATACCCTCTCCTCAGGCGAGGGTAATAATGTACTTTAGAAGAATGTCAAAGTGAAGTTTGAAATATTAACACAACTTGCCTGTTTTTGCATTTGTTATGAGGTCAGTGCTGCGTGCACTCCCTTTCTCTGCCCACAGAACAAAGAGGTATTCCGTTCCATAGCTCAGGTTTCTCACAGTTACAGAATCAATATCAGATGACAGAATCATCTTTTGGGGTTGATCAGAATTTTTGCTGTAAGATATCACGTAGTGATCAAAAGTCGCACTCGGACGTGTCCAGGTCAAAGTCACTGCTCGATCAGTAGCTTTCACCACAAACACGTCTCTTGGTCCCTCAATATCTGAAACAAAGATAAAGTTGGCATCGTTATATTTATTATACATGCACATGCATTGATATGTATACACGACAGTATAGAGTTGTCCATAACTCAATAAAGTACTGCTCTCCCACATGGACTGCAATGGCACTGCAGCATTTCATCTGTCAATCCTGAATTATGTGGAATCTAAAGCTCCCAACATCATTGGCATCTTCTCTGATTAGGCTGATGTCTGATGCTCTCACATTGCAGAAATGTACGTCTGTCTGTTTTATAAACCAACTCTCTTCCCGTCTAGCACTCTCTGCTCTCTCTCTCTCACTCTCTCTCTCTCTCTGTCTACAGACCCTCCTCACTTCCTCCTGGATGACCTCATTATTTGTAGTAACACCCCCCTGGTTAAAATCCTAAAATCCAGGCTCACCACCTGCATCCACTCATTTGGTCATCATTTATCCTGTTTGTGGAACTCCCTTGTGGTGACAGTTCAAATGCACTCCACTCCAGGGCTTCAACGCAGCTAATACACCACATCCACCGCCACACCAATCAATGATTATTTTATTCATCATTCAATGAATTCATACATATATTCATCATCTATCTATCTATAATTCCAGTAATCTCTGTACGTTTGTACGTTTGTACGTTTGTCTGTCTGTGACCGCTGTTTCTCGACAACCACGGGTCCGATATACTTTTAACTTGCCAGGTATATTGCTGGGGACCCGAGGATGTGCCTTTTCAAGGTTTCATATTAATCGGACAATTACTTACCGAGCTATGTCCAAAAAACGATTCAACCAATCAGAGAGCAGCGAACGATTGCGTGTGCCGAACGTGGCGGGCACACTCTGCCTCGGATGGCACATTTGAGAGCGTATTCATTTATTTCACGTTTGCAAACTATGTTGGCGTTAAACTATGTTTTACAACTAATAAAAACGAATTTGCGATTCATTCGCTTTCCTGCGCGTTTGTGTACGCGATGGCGATTTCTTTACCAAACTCCGGAAGCCGTTCGCTTTGGACCGAACCATTGCATGTAAATAGAGGGGGGGGATTGTCACCACTCGCAAGCCGTTCGCTTTGGACCAAACCATTTCATGTAAATAGAGGGGGGGGATATAATTTTAGATATATATATATAGTACGGGCATGCCCTAGTATATATAAAGTAGAGTTGGCCTCTATCTATGATCTCTAAGATCTCGAGAACCCGTGGACGGATTTGCGAGCGGAAAGTACTGTTCGACTCGGGATGGTCCCAGGAATGTCACGGAGACATAAACATTTAAAAAATTTCGGGTTTTAAAATTAGCGTATTATTAGCACTAGCAGAAGAGAGAGGGATTCGAAGGGAGGGAGCGCAGCGCTTCTAGCGCTTCTGACTACAGCACACCTTAAAATTAAAAAAACTTCGGGTCTACAATCTCTAAGATCTCGAGAACCCGTGGACGGATTTGCGAGCGGAAAGTACTGTTCGACTCGGGATGGTCCCAGGAATGTCACGGAGACATAAACATTTAAAAAATTTCGGGTTTTAAAATTAGCGTATTATTAGCACTAGCAGAAGAGAGAGGGATTCGAAGGGAGGGAGCGCAGCGCTTCTAGCGCTTCTGACTACAGCACACCTTAAAATTAAAAAAACTTCGGGTCTACAATCTCTAAGATCTCGAGAACCCGTGGACGGATTTGCGAGCGGAAAGTACTGTTCGACTCGGGATGGTCCCAGGAATGTCACGGAGACATAAACATTTAAAAAATTTCGGGTTTTAAAATTAGCGTAGCAGAAGCATTGCCGGCGCAGAAGCGGCAGAAGAGAGAGGGATTCGAAGGGAGGGAGCGCAGCGCTTCTAGCGCTTCTGACTACAGCACACCTTAAAATTAAAAAAACTTCGGGTTTTAAAATTAGTGTGTTACGCGTAATTAG
This sequence comes from Myxine glutinosa, assembly GCF_964187855.1. Classification (NCBI taxonomy): domain Eukaryota; kingdom Metazoa; phylum Chordata; class Myxini; order Myxiniformes; family Myxinidae; genus Myxine; species Myxine glutinosa. The sequence continues at coordinate 99,175,750 of NC_136273.1, forward strand.
CGCTAGCAGAAGAGGGAGGGAATCTAAGGGAGGGAGCGCAGTGCTCCCTCCAGCGCTTCTGTTAGCGTAATTAGCGTATTTCGGAACGTTAACCACAGACTAACGTCTACCGTCTACAACACCACTACCGTCTACCGGACCGCCTGCAACCCCACTTCCATTAACCAGCCCGCCGGCAACCCCACTACCGTCTACCAGGCCACCTACAACACCGGTAACAGGTGAGTTAACAATATTAACTTACAAAATATGTTAAGTGTTCAAGTTTTTGTAAATTTGCATCATTTAACAAGCCGCAATTTTACATTGTCAATTATACCACCCAACCCCACTACAACACCAGTGTTTGATCTCTGCAGCCATGATGATTTCGCCAAGACACTCAAGTACCATGAGGTGCCACAGTACTACACCTGGGATAAGTCAAGCAAGAAGTGGACCAGGCGCAAGCAAGGAGGCGTGGTTGTTAGAGGAGATTTTACTGTCCACGAAGTTTCAGCTATTGGCCGCATGTACAGCATCAGTCCACGGCAAGGCGACTGCTACTACGTTCGCCTCCTTCTGACTGACATATGTGGTCCCACTTCCTTCAATGCCCTGAGAAGTGTAGATGGTCAAGAATTGTCCTTCCGTGAAGCATGCCTGGCAAGAGGACTCTTGGAAAATGACCAGCATCTTCACCTTGCTATGGAGGAAGCAGGAATCAGCCAGTCAGCATCAAACCTCAGGAGCCTATTGGCCATCATTCTCACCAGCTGCTTCCCCAGCAATCCACGTGCACTCTGGGAGGACTTTCGTAACCTGCTATCCGAAGACTACCTATTCCAGCACCGTCGCCATATTGGTAATGTTGCGGCTTGCTACAATGATGAGGTTTACAACCTGGCACTCTGCGCACTTGAGGACAAGGTGTTGCTGATGGGTGGCAGTGTTCTCAGTTCGTATGACTTCCCAATACCACAGAGGGGCACAGATGAGAGGCTCGCAAGGGAGTACTTCAGAGAGGTAGATTATGACCAAGATCAGTTGACAATTCAGGCCAATGATCTCCTTGAACAGCTGACTGATGACCAGCGTGATGTCTACAATGCAGTCCTTCAACTGGTCGAACAAGGTAGCGTCAACAGTGGCATGAGGCACAGTAACATAATCTTCTTGGATGCGCCAGGTGGCACAGGCAAGAGTTTCGTCATCAATGCCATCCTCAAACATATCCGATCCCAAGGAAAGATCGCCCTTGCAACTGCATCCAGTGGCATTGCTGCAACACTGCTCCAGGGTGGGCGGACACTACACAGCACATTCAAAATTCCACTTGACGCCCACACCAAGGAGCAAGCAACATGTGGCATCAAGCGTGGCACAGCCTTGGCCAGGGTCATAAACGATGCAGCTGTCATCATTGTGGACGAAGCACCAATGACCCACAAATCAGCGTATGAAGCTGTAGACCGCACTTTACAGGACATAACAGGCGTGCACAGACCCATGGGAGGCATACCCACGCTGCTCTGTGGAGATTTCCGCCAGATCTTGCCTGTGGTCAAGAGGGGCACAAGGGCCAACATTGTGAATGCCAGTCTAAAAACTTCCGACCTCTGGCGTCATGTGACTGTCAAACACCTAACAAGGAACATGCGAACGCATTTGTCTGGGGATCAAGGGGCAGCTGACTTTTCCAAAATGCTCCTGGAAGTTGGCAATGGACAGATCCCATTAACAGCTGCACCAGACACCATCACAATCCCTACTGGGCTGGGGAAGGTTGTGAAGACATTGGAGGAGCTCAAGGCTGATGTGTACCCATGTTTGGTTGCCAATGCTCACAATCATGAGTGGCTGGCTGAGCGAGCAATTCTCTCTCCTCTGAACACCAATGTGAGTAAGCACAATACCTGGCTCATGTCTGAGTTTCCTGGTGAGGAGAGAAGGTACAAGTCTGTTGACAGTGCCATCTGTGATGATGAGGCAGTCACCTACCCCGTTGAACTGCTCAACTCCATTGAGCTGTCAGGAATGCCGCCACACATTCTGATTCTCAAGATCGGTGTCCCAATCATGATACTCCGAAACATGGAGCCACCAAAGACCACCAATGGCACTCGCTGCTTTGTCACCCGCCTTCATGCCAATGTTATCGAGGCCACCATTTCCTGTGGGCCATACAAAAGTGAAGTCATCCTTCTGCCCAGAATACCACTTATGCCATCAGATTCAGAGCTGCCTTTCCAGTTTCGTCGCCTCCAGTTTCCATGCAAGCCATGTTTTTCTATAACAATCAACAAATCACAAGGTCAGACATTCAAGGCCATTGGAGTGGACCTGTCCGTGCCTTGCTTCACCCATGGTCAGCTGTATGTGGCGGCCTCTCGCACTTCCAGCAAAGAAAAACTTACCATCTTGGCACCCGAAAGTAAAACGCGGAACGTTGTTTACACAGAGGCCCTGTAGAACTGATATATTGACTACAGGAGGTGCCAGGCGTTGCTCGGGAGAGGGCAAGGGAGTATTCTATGTGTCTTTTGCCAGCCCCACTCCATAATTATGGATTGCGATATGTATCAAACCAGCCCGCCGACAGACACCATCTATCGTCTACCAGCCCACCTCCAACCCCACTAACGTCTAGCAGCCAGCCTAGAACACAGCTACTGCCGACAACCTTACTACCGTCTACCAGAACGCCTACAACCCAAATAACAGGTGAGTTAAAAACATTTACTCATTAATGTAAAGTAACCCACTGGCCCAAAGTAACCCACTCCCGTGCAAAGCCGGGTACCTCTATATATATAAAGTAGAGTTGGCCTCTGTGTCTGTATCCTGATCTATGTATGTGTCTATGTATGTATGTGTCTACAATCTCTAAGATCTCGAGAACCCGTGGACGGATTTGCGAGCGGCAAGTACTGTTCGACTCGGGATGGTCCCAGGAATGTCACGGAGACATAAAATTTAAAAAATTTCGGGTTTTAAAATTAGCGTATTACGCATAATTAGCAC